>NC_135180.1:31594793-31894793 GCF_041146795.1 Maylandia zebra
AAAGGCAGCGCGGTAATTAACATGAAACGGTGCCTGCATATGCTCAGAAAGGTTCAGGTGGTTTCTATTACTTATACTGAGATCTAAATGCAAAGCGTTTCACAATCCTTTTCTGTTCTCTTCTCATCAACAGAAATACACACTGATGCAAAAAAAAAATACACACTACAGAGCTACTGCCCTGTCATAAAAAAACGGAAAAATCCCTTTCGGCTCTGAGCTTATTGTTAAACGTCAGCTTATTGTTAAAGACCTGTGGCACTGACAGAAGACATGTTTTCTTTCCAACCAAAATATTCATTTTACTAATTAGCACACCTTCACCCACAGAGAGGGAATAAAAGTAAGGCAATACCGCCAGACTCTGAGACGGCACAGAAACTGATATTCTTGTTTTTGAAGGAAATTTGACTGATCCATCACTTAAAGTCTCCCCAGGTGGTCTCTGGAGTTGTACAACTTTACATATTTCTATGTTAGTCTGGTGGTTTTCTCTTACTCTCACTCGCTCTCTGTGGGTGAAAGTGTGCTAATTAGTAAAATAAATGTATATTCTGGTTGGAAACCACATATATTAAACAATAAGATAGATTGTAGCAATAAATTACAATAAATATATATGATTACTACTTTTCCTGGACACATTTAAATCTTGTAGATTATTAGCACTGAAAGGGATTAAGGTTTTCAAGCTGTCCGGGTATTCTGCAGTAACAGGAACATCTGCAAACCATAGAATACCTGCTATTTTCCCAGCAGTCGACCATCTGCGCATAAACGGCCACATCCTTACAGACTCCACTCTGGCTTTTCCTGTGATGGTTCGGAGAAACTTGTCCTTTCTTGCAGCGGTAATTGCTGTTTGATATTGACTTTGCATCCGGGAAAATATTTTGGTGGTTGGGAGTGAAAGACATGAGAATGCTTGTACAGCAAGACTTGACTGGTGTGTTTATCATCTCGTGTCACTTGGCCTGTAAATTTTGCACTGGTTCTGAAGGTATGATTATGACCTGTTTGAAAGATGGGTGGGTTCAGTGCATGTGCTGTACATCCTGGATGGGGATGAATTGAGGAAGACCTCTCAAACCCTGTCATTATGTCTCACCTGGATTCCCGTTCGTTCTGATATAAACAGATGTCTTAAAGCACTTAAGCAGAGAAGTGCTGACTTCAGTCGTCGGCCTTAAGAGGCTCAATCTAGACCTTGCTTTGAATTTTCAAGCCTGCATTGCTGTCAGCCGTTGTTAAAGTTGTTGATTTTCCTGTATTGAATATGGAGTTGATTTTGTATGCATTTTCTGCTGCAGAGAGATTTGTCTAGCACACAGTGGGCAGAAGTGCATTTGCCAGGGCTCAATTGAATCTCACCATTAGACAAGCCACTTAACGCTGTGGGAATGTCATGCAAAGTTCAAGTGAAATCAAGCAGTCAGTGGGAGCGCAACAGTCTCCTTAGGGATGTCTGCGTCTCTCCTTGTGCCTCTTCTTTTATACTATGTTCACTCATATGCAACAGTAAGGATATTTCTTTGTTTGCTATTGTGTTTCCGGCATATTACACAATAATGGGACGAGCACACTGATTAAATCAAAGGGCCTCTTACTTCTGATCTACATTTTTATGTTTAATTTCAAAAGAAGAAGCCCTGTGGCTTTTTGCTTTTATTCCACATTTAAAGTTTGTTCCTCTGTTTACAAAGATATGGGATTTCAATAGTTTCCATGATTTTGCATAATACAAATAGGTCTAAATGTGCATCATCACCACTAACATCCATGTAATCTTAGATGTGCTTTGAGGTATAGGAGGCTACTGCTCGTGAATCAAGGATACGGTGGCTTACCTTTCATTTAATGAGTCATAGTTCTTTGAAGCTCAGTGTTTGTCTGCTGCACAAACCTTATCTGATTACTGGGCTAGTACAACAGGGCCTGAGTTGCTGGCTGCTAACCTCAGGTTAGTAGATCTGATTACTCTTCCAGTTGAGGTCCCACTGCAGGCAGCCAAAACCATCTTTGTTTGTTCTCTCTGTGGGTAGAAATTCTGGCAGCTGCAGGACTCTTGATGCACCACTCATTGTCTTGGCCATGCTCTCAGAACAGATTAAAGCATAAAAGTCGTATGTCCTTTGCTTACACTTAGGAATAATATTACTTCAATCGCAGAGATGGTTTCTCTAAGAACCATGAAACCCCAGGCTTTGCTTAAAAGACCCGTTCCTTTTTTGAACTTGTCTTTTCTTGCTAACATCGAGCAGTTGCTGCCACGGCAGACTGCATCAAAATATTCAAGATCTTCTAAGAGTCAGATTACTTAGAAGTATAATGTGGTGAAAAATAATAAACACTTTTCCCTGATCTGTAATTGAGCCTGGCAGCACTATTGACAGTTAATCTCTGTCACTAATTCTCTGTTTCCTTGGTCTTGCGTTTTGGTTTCACTAGATAACATAATCATAACGCATAACAGCGTGGATTTGGTTAGGTTTTCTTTTTTTTCATTGCGTTTATCGCGCCGTTCCACATATTCAGTTTTGCCCCATACTGTGTGATGAGAAACAGCTAAGTACCTTTTTGTAGGTGTATTGTCATGGAAACCACAACTCTGCCCATGGCCACTGACATTCACTTAATTTATTCGTTATTTGGTCACAGTAGCTTTTGAAAGCCCAAGGTTTTTACTGCTCAGTTGTGGCTCTCATTAGTGATATTAACTACAGTACTGTGCAAAAATCTTGAGCCACCTCTCATTCCTTTATATTTTGTTGTATCTACACATAACAGACAGCTTGGCAAAGAAACAATTTACATTGTCAAAATGTATTTTTAGGTACTTTGTTACTAGCACCTTTTTGCAAAAACAGTCTGCACAGGCATTTGACAGCAACTATTATTTGTGCACCAACAAGATGATTTCCAAAGAGCTATTAGCTGAAAACATTGCATGTCTTGACATGCTGTGCAGTGTGTCCTTAAAAACAGTGAGCAAACTGGACAAATGGGGGAATTTTTTTTTACCTGATTTTTGTTTTTAAGAAAAATGAGAGCCACATATGAGGATATTTGTTTAAAAGTTTAATAGAAGAGTGGCAGTATAATGTCCTCGTAAGTGGATATCAGGCCCTTGTAGAGCAAAAATTTGTATTTTGGTCTAGACAACCCAAAATGTTATGTCCACATATGTGGACGCCAGGTCCTAGGAGGTTAAACAAAAACTGGACTGAGTGGCAAAAGGTCTTATGGAATCCAAATGTAAAACTTTTTGTTCATTCATGTCGTTATCAGTATGTTCAGTTGTGAGCGGTACTACAGGGAGTGTCTACAGCAATCTGTATTAACCCCCCCAAAATTCTTACAGCATTTTCTTAGGAGAATGTCCACCAAAGTCCAAACCCTTACACAACCATTTCACCTGCAGCATAACATGCTGGACATCATTGCGAGGACGCTGGTTCTGAAAGAGTTAACTAGAATAACAGTGGGTGAGTTTGGCTGCAGTGGAATCTCAGCTCAGCTCATAGAAACACTAATTGCAGTCAGGCAGGCCTGGGCTGGCGTATGGAGCTTTACAACCCCCCAGACCTTCTGTCAGGCCTCCTGTCTGGCTCTCAGACCCATCGCTATCAAAGTGAGCTCCACCAGTACAAAACCAGCCATCAGGTTTCTTTTTTTCCCTTTGGATACTTGTCACAGTTATAGGAATGCCACCAAAACATCGTGCCAGGAAGTTAGAAAGCACTATTTAAGGTCTACAATTACTGTGTTCGCTACCTGCTGCTTATTCAATGGAAATGTTCCTTTAAAATCTCCTGTAATCAGAGATAATTTTACAGGTTATTTTACCTATTAAAAGATTCAACTCAGCAATTACACCAGACATTCAGATATCCTGTTGTGATTCAGGTTGAAGGTTTTTTATGGTCTGCATTCTCCCACGTGCTTTTCCTCATGTTTTTTTTCTCTCGTTTCCAGATCCCGTCTTCTACTTTGGCAACACAGGCTACCACGTGGATGAGAGTGATGGCTACGTGGAGGTGCAGGTGTGGAGGACAGGGACTGATCTTTCCAAAGGAGGAACTGTCACAGTGCGCTCCAGAAAGACAGATCCGGTCTCAGCTGAAGGTATCTGCTGGTCCCCTTCTCTAACGGCGTTGTCTAGTTTATTCTTAGATAAATGTAAATCACAGAAAACAAAAGATTTAAGATGTCACATTGATAGTCATTTTGAGCTCAACTGTGCAAACAGATTTCAGCACTGAATATGTTGAGTGGATGGCCTAGGGGAATGTAAACACTGGTTAAAGGTGGGGGGAGAGGAGCTAGGGCTTTTCTGTTCAGACCATGTCTTATACGCGCTGGATCTACACATTGTTGTGAGGATAATGACAGTCTGACTGAGAATAGAGCTTCAGGAATGCATGCCAATTGTTCTGCTTGTTCCTAACCGCTTTCGACTGTAAGACTGGTTGCTATCCCTTCAAGTCTGCCCTATAGCGTCTATTATCTGGTTCCCCCAGGCAGTCTTCTCTTCTTTGCACAGATTCCTAATATCTCTACTCCTGCTTGCTTTTTAACTGCAAAAATAACCAAAATCTAATCATATGCAGCATGTTAGAAATTCAGACTCACACTTACACACATAAGTGGGTCATAAGTACATGAAAAAAAAAAGCCTGGGGGCAAAGTTTGAGCTCTCAATACTCAGACTCTTCACGGAATAGCAGATGAATAACCTGTCAGCACTCATGGAGATGTCCAGATTCTAGCAGTGCTGCTTTAATATCACAACAAATTCCAATTGTTCATGCCTATGAAACATGAAATAGAAACAGGGATTTTGCTAGCATGAAGTATAGAACTTTTCAACTTGCTTGCAGCCTGAGATTCACAAATGCATTATGAACATGAGAGCTGTTGTCAAGAAAAATATGGGCATGTACTGTAGTTGATTTTTGCTATATGCACTACGTTTTATAAACACTGTTCTTTGAAACACGTCTGACCTATATTGTGTTGTGGGGCAGCTGGTGTGGATTACGTGGGGATCAGCAGGAATCTAGACTTTGCACCAGGGGTCACCATGCAGACAGTTCGTGTGACAATCCTGGATGATCTGGGTCAGCCAGTGCTGGAAGGGCCAGAGAAGTTTGAACTGGTACTACGGATGCCAATGAATGGGATCCTCGGGGAGCCAAGCAAGACTGCTATCATCATCAACGACTCAGTTTCTGACTGTGAGTGAAAATATGGGATGCAATGAGAGCTTATTAACATGGCCACACTTATCTTTATGTATTATTTCTGATTTTTGGATTTAGTGCCAAAGGTGCAGTTCCGTGAAGCTACGTATGTGGGCAATGAGAACTTGGGGCAGATCTCAGCCACTGTATACCGTAGCGGTGATATCAGTTACAAGTCCACAGTACGCTGTTACAGCAGACAGGGAACAGCACAGGTCATGATGGACTTCAATGAGAGGCCTAACACAGACGCTTCTATCATCACCTTCTTACCAGGTTGTGTAGTAAAACCTTACACATGTCCTCTTACATGGTTTGTGTGTGTGTGTATTTCTTACCTGCCCATAGTATTATAAAACACCTTGTGCTATAAAAAAAAAGAATTAAATTGGAACATTCAATTCTGAAATATAGTTGGAATGGTTAATTACTCATTTGTACTTTTTTTCAGGAGAAATTGAAAAACCGTGTTTACTGGTTTTGGTTGATGACACTGAACATGAGGAAGAGGAAGAGCTCCGTCTTGTTTTGGGAAGCCCTAAGAGTGACTCTCCATTTGGAGCATCCATTGGAGAGCAAAATGAAACACTCATTAAGATAAAAGATGATGGCGACAGTAAGAATCCTTTTTTTGGGCTAAAGACAGTGTAAAGGCTTTTGATATCATTATAACACATTTAAAGTTAGATTAGATCTACAATAGTGTTTTTTAACAGATCACAAAGGTTGTGCCCACTGTGACTGTAATATATGGTATGTGGAAATGTCACAGTTATACTTTACTGTCAATATTTCATGGTTTTTCAGAGGCAATTATTAGTTTTGGAGAGACCAAATTCAGTGTGACTGAGCCCAAGGAAAGTGGCCAAGTGTCTGTAGTAAGGATCCCAGTGCTGCGTGCTGGAGACACATCCAAGGTCTCTGTTGTCCGAGTTCACACCAAAGATGGATCTGCTACCTCTGGGGAGGACTACCATCCCATATCTGAGGGTAAATAATACCGCCAGGCACTTTTATCCCTCTAGCACAATTCTGAAATTTGCTCGAAAATATATTTGTCAAGTGTCTTTCCTTTCTCTCTGCAGAAATTATTTTCAAACAAGGTGACAGAGACCATTTTGTGGAGGTGGAGATTTTATATGATGGTGTAAGAGAAATGAGGGAGGCGTTCACTGTGCATCTGAAGCCTGATGAGAACATGGTGGCAGAGACAAAGGTGAAAGCCAAACTAAATTAGTATTTACCTTTAAAGCATCTAATTACCACGTTATCACTTTGCAATCAGTAATTTGTTCCCGTTTAAGAACCTCTCTTAATTGCTCTTATTGTCAATCAGCAGATGAGTAAAGCCATAATTTATATTGAGGAGACCAACAGCATGGCAGATGTGACATTCCCCTCAGTGCCCAGAGTGGTGTCGTTGCTGCATTACGATGACCCTGATGGAACCAGGGGCTCTCTGCCTGTGGCCGGATACCCAGTCATTTGTGTCACTGTATGTCCTAACTGATGCTATGATAAATAGATAATTGTTGTCATTTTCTGTGTTAATGGTTAATTTAACAAAGCTTTGTGTCTCACAAGTCCAGATGAAATCTCTTAATGAGGTAGTATTTAACAGATGTGCACACTTTTTTTATTACGAGCTACCTTCAGGGCTCCTCGCTGGCATAAAGAAACAATTTTGCTGTAGGTTTTGGTGGTGAATTTCACTTAAATGTACTGTTTCTTTTCCCATTTCCAGGCTTGTAATCCTAAGTACCTAGACTACGACAAAACAGGCTCCATCTGTGTCAGCGAGAACATCAACAATACCCTAACTCGGTATCGTTGGCTCGTCAGCGCCCCCACTGGTCCAGACGGCGTCACCAGCCCGATGAGGGAAGTTGACTTTGACACCTTCTTCACCTCGTCTAAAATGATAACTCTGGATTCAGTGTATTTCCAGGCTGGTTCTAGGGTTCAGTGTGCAGCAAGAGCTGTGAACTCTAATGGAGATGAAGGTCTAGAACTCACTAGCCCCATAGTATCCATCAGCACGGACGAGGGTGAGTTTAGTCCATTTGCTAACTTTGAACATTTAGTGTCTTTCATAAAAAAGAGTTAACCATAACAAAAGCTTGAACTGTTTTTTAGAGAAATAGAATATTTGATGTTGCTTTGTATTTGTCATGGTTGCAGGGATGTGCCAGCCCCGTGTTGCAGGCACAGTGGGGGCCGAGCCCTTCTCTGCTAAGCTGCGATACAGTGGAGCAGAAGACACAGACCACCCCAATCTTATCAAACTAACTGTCACCATGCCTCACATTGATGGTAAGCAATTCCTGACTAAAAATTAAGACTAATAGGAAATCATGCAGAGACAGAATGTTGTTTTGAAACATCATTCGTGTCACTGATCAACCATATTCTTTTAATAAGAAGCTACTTAAGTTATTCACCAATTATTAATGTGTCTGCTGTCCAACTGCTACATGTGTGTTTCTGTAGGTATGTTGCCTGTAGTATCTACACGGCCCCTGTCAAACTTTGAGCTGACGCTTAGCCCCGACGGTACCCGTGTTGGGCACCATCGCTGCTCCAACTTGCTGGACTACACTGAAGTTAAGACTCGTTATGGCTTCCTCTCTGATGCCACCAAAAATCCAGAAGTAATTGGCGAGACTGCACCTTACCAGTACAGCACTTCCCTCAGGGGATCCAGCACACTACGATTCTACAGAAACCTTAACTTGGAGGCTTGTTTGTGGGAATTCACAAGCTACTATGACATGTCTGAGCTGCTCAGCGACTGTGGAGGCACCATCGGAACTGACGGACAGGTAAGCAGTCCTGCCTTGGAGGTCTGGCTCACCTTTGAACCCGTGGCTAAAACAAGCCTTGTCCATTTGCCTAGTTGTTTTTTACTTTGAAGATGAGGTAAATCCTGGCAGATAAAGACGACATTGTCTGGAGATCTCTTCAGTTCCTGAGAGGACCATGGTTTTGTCTTGCTAAAGTAGCAAGTCTCCCCATTTTCCTTTTTTTTGCTATTGGCACATATGCCTTACAGGCATCAACACTTTTTTTCACCTTGGCAACATATTCTTAATTTAAGTTCAGTTAATTAAAACAGTGTTGATAAAGATGGTTTGGAAGCGTACGGGGGGCAAATCATGGTAAAAACCTCCTCTACAATCCATGCTGATGATTATTAATTCATGCCCTGCAGCACTTGCAAATATATTTTGGCTCTGAGGATATGTCGAATTGTATATTGGTTTGCTATTATAATGGGAGATACTTATTTTACATAGCTCCGGGTTTATTTAATAACAAGGGCATCACCCAGGAGATAAAACCTTTCTCAACAAGTGGAACTTTGTTGCCTTAAGTTATGAGATCTAAAAGTGAACATAGCAGAAATAAACACGTCTTAGCAAGTAAGCAGTCTGCTGCCAGTAACATAAACTTGATTGCATATTTCTTTATTTATTAGTGACCACATTTATCGGAGATATTATTTAAAAAAACAAACAATACATTTATAAGTTAGGAAAAGATATTAATGATGTTTTTTTCACTGGTATACATTTATATACAGGACTTGTACTGTGTATAAATTTATAGAGTCAGGCCTCACAGGTTCACTTTGAGCATCAGTGGAAAAAGGAACAGTCTTTTTTGTGGCTGCCCTGTGACCCAAGTGCTCTTCTAAGTGGGCAGGCTGGCTGATTGGAGACAACTCTGTGCAGGTCGGGGCGACTGTCATGTCACAGTGCAGGGCTTAGTGCCCAGCCTAACAGGCCACAGGAATCTATTAAAGCCCAGCAGGTTGTGTCAGAAGGCCATTCTGCAAATCGTTTGCCTGAGCTCTAAATGCCCAGAGGCGTAGGCACGTCTCCACATGAACACAGAGCCAGTGCAGACAGGTACCGCTCACAGGTCAGAGGAAAGTGCAGATACCAGAGACTGCTCCCACTTTCACCACTTTGACCATTTTAAGACAGCTCTTTTAGAGCAGGAATGTTTCCAGTGAGTCAGTATCTCCAGCAGCAGTATCACATATGTAGAGCATTATTGCAGCCACATGACAGTTATAAAACTGCATAAAAATGCAGTCATATCTTACTACTATACATCTTAAACTGGACTTGTTGGTGTCAGATTTCCCTGTAAAGTGTCCTTTAGGTCCACAGCACACACATATACTGTACACATGACTACATGCGTGTTATTAACTTCAATAACATGAAGCATTTTCAAAATATACCTTAAAACAGCCACAATGGCAGAATATTATCCCTCATTTTCTTTGTGAGCTATTCTATGTGATGATGTCATGATGTTGTTATGTCTTTGAACCTCAGGAACAAGACCAGGTTCGCCTTTGAAGTTTAAATGTAATCTTTGTCACTGCAGGTGCTTAATCTGGTCCAGTCCTTTGTGACCCTACGAGTCCCATTACATGTGTCATATGTCTTTCACTCCCCCGTGGGAGCGGGAGGATGGCAGCACTTTGACTTACAGTCAGAGCTGAGGCTCACATTTGTGTACGACACTGCCATCTTATGGAGAGATGGAATCGGTAGCCCGCCAGAGGCTGAACTACAAGGCAAGATTTGAGCTGCTGTTTGCAACAAAGATTTAACACAATACTTTTATGTCATTTCTACAATCTAAGGCCCTGTAAATTAATGAAGTATGCAACCTAAAGTAGTCTGTCATTGTCTTTGCAGGTGCCCTTTACCCAACCAGCATGCGTATAAATAGTCAAGGACAACTAGTTGTCAACTTCCGCACAGAAGCTCGATTCAGAGGCCTGTTTGTGTTTTCACATCCAGGTATGTCACATCAGTTACATAATATGCAGTTTAAATGCAATGCTGCTCTTTAGCACGTCATAATATGTTTCAAAAATGTAAAATAAACAGATTCTAGAAGATGTTTAGTGTAAAAAAGGGTGACCACGGCTTTGCAGATTTTACCTGTGGCTTATATTTAACTAATGATATTAACCAATAAGGTTGTTTTATGTTTGCTTCTGATGACTGATGTCTTTTTTCCCAACAGCTTCACCACTCACCTCCATGGTTATGTGTCCTGAACACCCTGGTTTAACCTTTAACCTTAGCCTTGTCAGGACTGAGCCAACTTACAGCCAGCCTATCCAGCAGTGGATATTCATCTCTGATTTTGCTGTGAGGAGAGAGTTTGCTTTTAAAAACAGCCGCATTTGTTTTCTCATTTATTTTTCTTACACTTTATTCTTAATTAATCGAATTTTTCCACTCAGGTGCGTGACTACTCTGGCATGTACACAGTGAAGCTCCTCCCCTGTACGTCCCCTCCCAGCCTGGAGTACGCAGTCCCTCCTGTCTGCAATCCCAGAGAGCCTCTCACCTTTGACCTGGATATCCGCTTTCAGCAGGTAATTCCACCTTGTCTAACAAGTTACGCCTGCATCAGATTTAACCATTTATTCAGAATGAAATGTATTTGTGTTTAGTGGCTACACTGTTTAAGTGATAAACATTTTAACTACTGTGACAGCAATGAAACACTATTACAAAACCCCTAATTATTTTTTTTAAAAATGTCTTAATTAAGTGGCATACTGAACTTGGTAGTATGGTGCCAGTGGATAATTTTGTCTTTGCAGTTTCTGGATTAAATTCTGTGGCTATTGTTTGCAAATACAGATATATTTTTTTAAAAAAGCAAATAAAAATTAATCACGATCACGTTTTGGAGATTGAATTTCAGAAAATACAATTCCTCCTCTGCTCTCCACATTTACTGTTTGTCTACTTATAAATCCAAGTATACGCAAGAGCGATTGGTCAATAGGGCAAAAGGGAGTCCAACCTGTTACTTGTAGGGTCTGTCTAACAAAGTATCCTGTGAATGTAAAAACAAAAAAGAAGACCATTCAAATCTTCACATTTGGTAGTTAAATATCTAAACTATAAATAAATAGTAAATATGTTTTTTTGTTTTCTGTCTTCTGTGTCTTTTTAGGTTAGTGATCCAGTGGCTGCTGAGTTCAGTCTGAACACACAGATGATCTTACTTTCTAAACGGACACTCTGGCTCTCAGACGGCTCCATGGGCTTTGGACAGGAGAGTGACACTGCTTTCTCAGAGGGTAATACTGTAACATTTCTAAAACGCCTTGAAAATCTTGAAAAAAAAAATAAAATTAAAATATGAAAAGAAAAAATAACATTAAAGGAAATAAATATGCTCCAAGCTCGAAATATTTCTGTGAATGTTTTCATTGCTCAGCTGCGTGGACTTCTTTTCATTCTACAGATCAAAAAGAAATCCCTGTGTGATGAATGGTTCTGTTGATTTGGCAGAAACGTCCCCCATTATTTACTGACTCAACAAAACAAAATGAAAGGAAAATGAGGGCTTCATGAAGTGCCATTCTGACTACTTCCACATCTTTTTCCTAAACAGGCTAATTATGAGAATGCCTGCATTTTGTGTCCATCAACAAGGTCTTAAAACACTTAAAGTCCTTGAAGCTGCTGTCTGAGTCAGTGTAGAGAGTGAGAGTGGCTTTAGCTGGGCTTTTAGTGGTTTTTCCTCATTATATAGCTGAGCAAAGTACAGTCATTTGAGAGAACTGAACCTGCAGGCATAATAGAACCACTTTTACTAACTTTTCATTAAACCATCAAATTTATGCTTGTAATGACTGATGTTTTACTCGTGATGAAATCTTTATTTCTTTTTTATCAGGGGATGCAGTTTATGGGAGAGTGATGGTGGATCCAGTACAGAACTTGGGCAGCTCCTTTATTTGTAACATCGAAAAAGTGTTCCTGTGCACTGGAGCAGATGGATACGTCCCTAAATATAATCCGAGCAATTTTGAGTTCGGCTGTCTGGCTGATGCTCCATCACTGCTTTACAGATTCAAGATCATTGTAAGTAATAAAAGAATATTTCTTATAGTATCACGTGTACTCTGGGCCTATTCAAACTTCATCGTTTCCTGTGTAATTCTTTGACTTCAGGACAAGGCCCAGCCGGAGACACAGGCTCGGGTATTTGGTGATGTACCTTTTAATGCCTTCCTGGCAGTGGATGACCCCGGTGCTTTAGCACTGGTGAGACAACCTGGTTCAGATGGTTTCAGAATGGATTCTACAGCTCTTTTCCAGGTCAGTAAAAACAAATTGAAAACACACACTAAATACTTCACACGATCTAAAATCACAAACCTATGAGTCATTCCAGAGAAAACATTACACTGAAACTATTTAGAGCTAACTTAACCTGCCTTTATGGTGTGAGCATGGTATCCCACTCTGTAGAGATCACAGACTAATAGCTCTAGACTAATGGGTTTTTATTGCGCTGACATTTTATCCCTAACAAGCTGATAGAGAAAAAGACTTAATGACCAGACACAGTCTGTGCCCTCATGAAAAGCTCCTTAGGTTGGCTTTCATAGAGGTTATGATACCAGAGTTATGTATTTTTGGTATGACTCACACTCTCCACTTTTCACCATGTCCAAATTGCTGCTTTTGGTCAGGGAATCTATGTTTCTTGGCTTGTTAACAAGGAAAAGTCAGTATCATTAAGTCTGCAGACTGGCAGGGCATTTTCCAATGGTTAAACAAGTTTTGTGCTTTTCTATTCAGTTTATGCAGTGACTGGACTGAACTGGACTGTGAGGTTTAGCTCTGTTTTAATCACAAAATAAAACTGAAGTTGTTCCTTACAAGAAAATGTCAAAAAATAAAGGTTTCATAGCACATACGTACTACTCTCTGCACGGAACTGTTAGATCTGACTCTAATGGTTATAGTTTAATAAAGCTGGCAGTTAAGGATCTCTGAGAATAGATATACTTTTAGCCTTCCACTAAAATATAGGGAGGAGGTGGCAAAAACCCCTTTATCAATTCTGTCCTTTTCTTTACCTGGGTAATTTGAGACACATGGATGGACATTAAAATAATAGCTGTTGCTCGTTTCAGGTGGCTGCAGGAAGAGAGTGGTACATACACACCATCTACACTGTCCGGTCCAAGGACAATGCTAACCGTGGCATAGGGAAGAGAAGCCTGGAGTACCACGTGATGAGTCAGCACACTGATTTGCTACCGAAGAGTCAACATCGCCTCAGAAGATCAGCTAATGATGTCCTAGATATAGTAGAGGACATTGGTGTGAGTAACAATCGTGGCACCAACATCCTGCACATCGCCCTGGACCGCAGTGGCCAACAGAGGACGAGCCCGGACAGGGAGATCTTTACCAAAGGACAGATCCCTCGAGAGCTCAAAGAGAGGGACGGTGACGACAGCCTGGTTTTGATGATTGGTATCTTTGTGGGGCTGCTACTTACCGTTCTCGTCATCATTGTGGTGGTGTTACTAGTTCGGTCCAAACAAGAGAAGAAAGAAGTGCCCAGGAACTCCAGCAGCGCAGAGCCCATGATGACACAAAACATCAGTGACAGCTCAGAGGTCTAACTGACAGACTGAAGATCGAGAAAGTTATTTTATGTTGCAAGTGCCTCACATTTACATAAAAAAACTGAAGATTGCGTGTGAAACAACACAAACTACAAGAGCTTTGATTCTATTCAGAAATCTACTTGAAATATTGCATCACTCCTCATGCTGGAGAGTGGTCTGGACACTAGGAAACGGACAGTGTTAGTAGCTGTTTTAAGGCACTTGCCAAGTTGTCACTTATTAATTGGCCTTTGATGCCACTTGATCCAAAAAGGTGTTATTAGGTTTCCAAAGGTGCTACAGAAGATGCCTCTTACCTTGAATGGTGTTTGGTGTTTTGCTGAGTAGGTCTAGAGAGGCCGGATATTTTGCATTTGCTGACACTGTCCACAGTACGCTTTCACTGGAAAAACCTGTCTGTTCTTACAGAGAATGATTCGATTCTGTGTGTGCCTAAGAAGTCACAGGACTTTACGGTTTTATGATGTAAAATGTGTGTCCTGTGTGTTCAGTAAAACGCTCAATTGAAAATCATCCAAGTGAATATAATTTTCTTGTGCTTATGTTCTTGCATGCAATTAATTTTTGTACTTTAGGATTTTAAAAAAGTCTCACTGCTGATTTAAACTGGCTTGTGGCAAATGTGTCTGATCTACTGTACTTCCACATGTTTGTATTTTACAGTATATCCCATGAGAAACTGTATTTATCTAATGGTTATTGTTCTTCTCTTAGTTAACATATGACACTGAATCAGATAGGGGAACTTAAACAGTTCTCTTAAAGGATCCTGTGGTGTTACAGCAGCTTTCGGGATAGCTGGTCTGCAGTGTACAGTGTAGTGTAGTAATGGTTTCACATCCATTATTTTTAACAGGAACTACATTCATAACTGGTACGCTTAAATTCTACTGTAAGTGTTGCCTACTGTAGCTTTGTAGAGCTTGCTAAATCCCTTTCTCAACAGGGCTACATGTTGACTGTGCTTTTTTTATGCTTTATTTCACTTAAAGGGAATGAAATGTTTAATCTGCAATCATTCTCTCTTTGATTTTTTGATATTTTGGTTTTAAATATATTTATTTTCCAAGTATTGTTCTGTTGACACAAATCAATCCTTTTCCACCTTTGATTTTGATTCATCAAATCTTTTTTTCTCAAACGGTATGACATGCTTATTATTGTGATATTGCAGTAGATATTAACAGTTTGCATTGAAAGAAAAAATGCTAAAAACTTTATCCATGTTGCCATAAAATCTGATTACCTCATACTGCTGTGTATCCTATAATAAACATCAACTTCATAATCACTTTATAAATGTCAAGTTTGTTTGCTTTTTTATTATTATTTTGAAATTGAAAACAATTCTATGCAACCTGTGATAAAATACCTTGATGAAATGTTTATCCACAGTATGATTTTTTTGTTTTTCGGTGCACATTTTGCTTGCTAATCTAGGTTTGACACTGTATCAATGTACTGTGCTTCTTTTACTATACTCTAATACGCTGAGTGCATTTTTTATGCACAATGATGTATCTATGTATATACACATATGTATTACATATAAATATACCATTTGGATGTTTTGGGAACAGTTATTGTTAAAAGATGCATACTGTATGTGCTGTAAGTATTTGTAACATAGACCAGGAAGACAACATGGTCTGCAAATAAATAATTTTTCAAGAAAATAGCATTGAACTTAATGATTTCATGAAATCTGTATAAATATAGAAATATTGGGAAAAGCAGCGTCATAACAAGCCAGTGAAATTGAAATTTGTACCCACTGTAGCCCAGAATGTGTGTCCCCAGTGCCTGTGTAAATTACAATTTCATTTTCACTACTGTTAAACGATTTGGTTTTATTTGGGGAGAAAAAAAATTTCCCTGCAGAGCAAACAAACAAATGTTAGTCACACACATACACGGCAGCTCAGTAAATCATGTGCTTTTATTACCAGTGCATATTCATAGAGAAAACAAGACTGGGTCGGATAAAATGCTTTAGACACATCTCAAAAAGATGAGCATGTCTTCGCTCCTGTTTGGCAATGAGTCGAGGTGCATGAAAACCACAGCTTCCTAGCTGACTTAACTGGTAGACTTTGAGTCATATCCTGCAGCTCAGAAAAGCGCCACACTGAAAGGTTATGGAAGTGTCTGGGTGTTGAGCATAGTACTGTGATTAATTAAGTCAGACTTGCACCCGGTCTTTCTTCTGTCGTGGCACCGTGTTTTTGTTTGACATTACATAGAATGAACAAATGAGTCCTTCATTTAGAGTCATGGCATGATGGAAGCCAGGCAGAGACTCAGATTTGACAGAAAGCTTAGAACAGTATCACAAATAGTGTACTCTTAAGCGTGAATGTGCTTGCTAGTCAATGTCCTCTCATAAACGGTCATTTCTGGTAATACATCTGTAACAGTTTCTAATATGAAAACCACAAAGCAACAAACACAATAAAACAGAATTCATCTTCCGTCCCAATAGCTATGACCTTGGATTCAGATTAAATTTGCACAAATTAACAGTTTTCTCGCAAAGCTCCCAATGTGCCTGTTCCACTATTATGTCTATGAGTTTATGAATTAAAAAAAAAACAAACAAAAAAAAACAACTATTTAATATTCTTCCACTGATATTGTGAAATTTGGATGGATTTCCTGAGATATCTGTATTATTTCTATCCAGGTGGTAGCACTTGAATAAAAGCTATTGAATTGTTAAAGGCAAGCCAGTGCTTCTATGAACCCAAAATCCTAAACACAGAAACCTAAATACTGATATACTTTGTTGTTATTGTAAATAAAAACCAGATAGGGTTGTAGCTTTGGAAAAGAGCTGCCCAAGTGCACAAACACTGATCTACATTTCCCAGATGCGGGTGGATACTGAATTCTGCTTTAAGGGGTTAATTTGGGGAAAGGGAGAAAGTGTGAAGCTTGAAAGAAAGAAAAAATATTTAGAAAAATAATTTGCAAATGCTGAGCTAGTATAAAATAAAATAAATTAGCATTTTACATTGTTTTCCCCCTTCAAGATAACAGATAATAACAAAAACGATCATTGTGCTGCTTGCAATAGCAATAAATATGACGATTCTTCATTTAAGCATGTGCTGGGTATGTTTGAAAGCACACTCTTTAACAGCTGCCATACACATGTTTAAAATCCGGGAATCCTTGACTCCTGTGATCTGGACTGCCACAAGGCTGAGTGTTTCCAAAAAAAAAAAAAAAAAGAAAAAGAAAAATCATAGCACATACATAGGGAGTGATCTAATATACACAATATACATTCATGTATATACAGTACATACAGCAAATCAATGCACAGATGGTGGTGACACTTATGTGAGATGTCAGTAAATGAGAAGTTTTACATTTCATTGCTGGAGAAGCATAGCGCTGTTTATTTCACTGTAAGCATTAACTAGTTCATGAGAAAGCAACTAATGGGTGCACTGTGTTGTTGTCTAGGTATCAAGATAAAGTAAAGTTTCATGCATCTGGACGAGTTATGGCTGATTAAATAGTTCCAACTATCTCCTACCTTGTCAGCTCTCACAGAAAGTGTTGTTTAAGAATACCATCCACGTCAGTATTTGCAGATTTTCAAAAACCAGTCCATAGCTTCAAGTCATCGCTTGTTCCGAGTTACGCTACGTCACTCAATTTTAAAGTTAACCGTCAGTTCCACAGACAGGATAAAACATGGACGTAGTTTCCAGGTAAGCAAAAAGGAAGCCAGTGCAAGCAGCAGCTTAAAGGCCATCAGAATGCAATAGATGTAATTGCAAAAAGACTTTGACCCTATAGATGTTTATGGGAAAATGGCTTTCTGTCTTGACCTCTGTAAACCCTTCCCTCGTGACTTAGTCACTCATTTTGGGGCACACTGAATAAAAAATTAAGTCTACTTTGTAAATCTTGGTCATACAATGTTTTAAAAAGGATCATTATCTGTTGATTAATGTGCTATGATTATCCCAATCATTGGCTAACCACTTGTAAGTCATTAGCCAATAAGCAAGCAGTTTCAGATTTAAACCCACCCCTCCTCATCACATCTGGTATTTTGAAATGAGATGGATGATGTCAGCGACGTCCACCTTTTATGCTGTCTATGGTCAATTCACATCATAAAGGTAAGGTGAGGCGACACACAAAAGGCTGTACTGGAAAAATCATTGCACCTTGTGGAATACATTGGTTGTGTCGTCAGTGCTTGCGGTGTTGAAGATGGCTATCTCGGGTATCTACTGTAGGTAACGGTAGACCTTGAAGCAGTGGTTCCCAGAGTCTGCCACCGCCACGTGGCCATCAGATGTGAGAGCCAAGCCCTGGGGGCCATAAAGCGGGTCCGCTGATGTGTTGATATAGGAGAGGAAAGACCCTGAGCTGTCAAACACCTGGATGGGTATGGAGAATTGAAGGACAGATTAGATGAGTGACTACTGCAAGTGTAACGCAGTTCCAGTTATTCATTTCCGCAAACTAACCTGGATCCGACTGTTTCCCCAATCAGCAACAATGATATTTCCATTGGCATCCACAGCCACACCCGTTGGAGCATTAAACTGGCCGTTCCCCTCTCCGTGTGAGCCAAATTTAAACAAGAACTCCCCATCTGCATTGTACACCTGTCAGGTAAGATTAAGCATAAAAGAAAATGGGTGAATGATGCTGACAAGTAAAGAAAAATGCCAGTCACATCCTCACAGCATGAGAAGTACAGCAGTGTTTGGTTTGGTTTGAGTCTGCCTGCCTTTTCTTGTTCTGTTGAAACTGATTGATTTTAAAATCGGTCCAAGTGCATGGCTGAAAACAATGGGGGGGAACAGGTATGCAGCCTTTATCAGAATGCTAAGCACTATTTTAAGATTTAAAAAACCTGCAAAATAAAGAGGCTATCGGAGAGGGTTGCTTCAGTTTTGGTATCTTAAAGTGACTTCAGTCCTATTGTAGGAAGAGAGTTTAGCTAACATCGCTGACTTTGTTAAACCTGAATTAAGAGAAAATCTGGGTTTTAGGCTCCAGAAAGAGAGTTGACTTGAACTCTGAGCTTAACAACAACCAGTGGTTAAAAAGACTTTTTCATTCATTCCCTTGTCAACCGTTAAGGATGGAGACAGCGATTACAACTCAGACTTTTAATCAGCTCACACTAAAATCTATAGTCTCCATCTTTCTGTCTCTCACACTCTAGACAGTAATGCAGCTGTCAGACTGTCAGCCATTTTCCCCACACTGTAATTGGTCACACTGTGAAAAATGTCTGTCACAGTTGGATCTTCTAGAGGATGTGAACATTTGAGTGAAGGAGTGAAGATGAGGCTGAAATGATTTTCTTTAGGCCTTTGAGTCATGAGTTTTTAAATGCAGCTACAGACAGCCTGTGTCCTGAGCGTTTCATGTTCAGCAATGTGTTCACAGATTGCGTTTCAGTCATTAAATGCTGTCAAAGGCACAGTGTCTGAAATTCATATGCTCTGTAACAGATCAGCAAACTGTGTCCATGTTGGAGTCCACTTGCACGGCGGGACGGATCCAAAATGGATAAGGATCAGACCCAAACTCAGTTTGGCACCAGTCATTTCCCAGCTCATCCATCTGAATCAGTTCAACAGCTTAATTTCTTCTGATTATAATCTGCATTCTTTATTTAAAACACCTCATCCTAATATAATGTTTTTAAAAGCCATTTAAATTTAAACTTGTTTGCAATTACAAAAAAACCCAACAACAACTTTACATTCATTTCAATTATATTAGAAACTATTACTAAACTTTTACTATTAACAGCAACATCTAAACACCGTTGCTATGACTGTGAAAAAGCCATCATCTATCAGTGCAGGCTGAAATTAGATCAGATTATAAATGGTTAAACTGGGAACATTAAAGCAGAGTTTTTTTTTTCTGTAAATTTCATTAAACTTTTTTATTCAGTAATCTCAGAAATGATGAAACTCTCTGTATGAAAAAATTAAGCTTTTTACACTCCATTAGAAGATTCAGTTTTTACTAAATAATCATTCAGACAATGAATGGTCATCACCTGTAGGAAAAACAGCTTTTATTTAATTAATCGAAATGCCCTGAAGGCGGATCTGCCCTGTAGTCTGTTGCTATCTGGGTAATTAATATCACCGGTCCATAAGTAATCTGTCTGTTATCTTTTGTTTCTTTCACTTATATTTTACCCTTCTTGGGTTATGGCTGAATAATTAGATTTGAAAATCAAATTGAAAATCAGGATTACAGATTTATCTAGTGAAAATTCCAGTTGGGATAATGATGACCACAGTCTGCCTATGATGATGACAGAGCAGACCAACCTGATTAAAGTTACTCTTTCCTGCCTTCCATTTGAGATAAATACCATGGTCAGCACTGACGCATGTTCATATTTTTCAGTTTACTGGATTCAAATGGAGGCTTTGCTCTTTATTTACCCGTTGCCATGGTGAGTCCTGATACTGGAGCACTACCGATGATGGTTTTCTTTTTCTACTCATGTACACCCTTAATTCAGCTGCTCTGGAACCGAAAACTCAGACTTGCTGATCTCAGAGCTAATCAACTCAGGTTTATTGAACACACTTTCTGGAAGAAGTCCCAGGTTTTCAAACATAATGTTCGCACATACTTGCAACAAGCCATACCTTCACTGAATGGTTGTGGAAGTCTGTTACCACAATCTCATTTTTGTTATTTACAGCCACAAAGTGAGGACCTGAAAGCAGAGGAGACAGGGAGGGAACAGCAAAGATGAGTCATCCGTCCGTTTACAGTGTATGAGATGAAGCGGCATACTATTTCTGGACATCAAAAACAAGACACCAAGTGATCACAGAGAAACTCTCAGAGCTGAGACATGACAGGGCTGAAGCACCAACATGTAGAAAAAGAGAACAAAGATTCATTGTTTTAGCTCACAGTCACAGTGAATATATTACTTACTGAAAACAGGGCCAGATTTACTAATCTTTGTATCCAGTGCAATGTTTGCACCACTTTTCTCTAAAAGAAAAGAAAAGTTATAAGTGAGAAATGAAAGTGAACGAACGGGTGAGTTCAACTTAAATATTGCTGTACAACTGGAGCGGCATCAATGAGGGATTCCAGCAAAGCATGCAAATTAGTCCCCCCCCACATCTGAACAACAGGGAAGGACGATCGTCAAAACTTGGCATGCAGTAGTGTACATCATGAACTGCGGACTCCAGCTGTGCTATGATGACAGGGTGTATAATTTATCATTTATAATTAGGACAATCAGTGCAACAACCAAAACATTAACTGTGTGTTAATGTCTCTAATTAAGCAAGTAGCTATACATGCACTCATTAGTTAAAACAAATGAAGGGTGCATAGAGACATGCTGATCACTAGCACTGTTCAAATCAACTTTCCTGTGAAGAAACAGAAATCAATTTTGTAAATCTGGCCCAACCACATGCCCTGATACATGAAACTTCATCTCTGTCATTTTCCGTAAGACACATTGTTAATAAAATGATCATATATATATATATATATATATATATATAAAAATATCCCATTTATTGATTTAACATCACTCAGTACCTGCAAAGTGTCTGTCTGATGTTCCTCTGGCGCCAAACTTTGTCACCAACTTCCCATTTGATTGGAAGATGAAGACACAGCAGGCCTTATTATCAACCGTGATAATGTGTCCATTCTTGTCCACAGCCACACCTTTGGGGCCCATTAATCTTCCAGCACCAATCTTATTCTGTTACAAACAAAGTTTTGTTTTAAAATCTAGTTTCACTTTATAATCGTGCGGTTTAAAAACAAAAAACATTTCTTTTACTGACTGGAATGCCAACCTTGAACTTGCCATCCGAGGAGAAGATGCTAATCCATCTGTTGTCATAGTCAGCTACAATTATGTCCCCGTTCATGTCTACTGTGACTCCTGTGGGGCGCTGCAGCTGGCCTGGTGAACGACCTCTTACCCCAAACCTCATCTTAAACTGGCCGTCGTTAGAGAAAACCTATAAAAAAAGAAAATTAATTATTAAACACTTCAAAAAATGAATTCTTTGAAGCTAAATAGGTTAGCCACTGACCTGTATGCACTGGTTGTTGCTATCTGCTACCACAATCCGACCATTACTGGAGGCCGAGATGCCTTGAAGATTGGTGAATTCTCCTTTATCTCTCCCTCTTGTTCCTGTCAAATCAACAAAACATCACCATGTTTTTAACACTAAGAAAATATTAAAACTTTTAAGGATAAGTCACCATTTTGTGCCATTAAAAGTAAATTAAAAGCACTAAAAGCATAAAAATATGCATGGATGGAAGATTGTAAGAACAGTCAACAGTACGATTAATATCCAAAATAACGCTTTTTCACTCACCAACTCTATATATCAGCTCGTCCTCTATTGGATTTTCCTTTTTCTTGGTGGTGCTATACATGCTGGAAGGCCTGCGCACGGCCTTCTGGCGAACATGACCTCCTCCTCCGCTTGGGGACTTCACTCGTCTCTTCACATCGTCTGGCGACTGCAGGACATCTGACGGTTTGACAGCACGCAAACGGAAAGGACTCCCCCTCACAGGCTGTTCATATAGCAGCAAAGAAAAGGTGAATTCTCCCTCAGAGCGGAGGGTGTATCCAACCTCGTAGGTGCCGTTTTTGTTGTCCACCACCTCAGCTTCAGTACACACCCCATCCGCAGAGATAATCTCTGCCCTAAGAACCGCGTTACCAGTCTTCACCAATTCTCCATCTTTGTCTTTAGTGGTGACTGTGATAGTGGTGTGTTGGCCAACTAGTGCGTGTCGCAGACCTTCACCGGTGGCAACGCTGGTATGGCCTACAGCCCCCGTTGTGATCAGGACTCCTAGATTCTGAATGGAGCGCCTCAATCCATCCGTCTCCACCTGGCATTCCAGATGTCCGTTTTCATGAGGATGCTCGGGAAAGCTGTGTCTTGCCAGAGCACTCACCCTCTCACCCATTTGTTTTTGGACCAGAAGGACTTCAGTGGCGCTCCCATGGCTCAGTGCATGCTCTGTGAAGTTACAGCTACTCTGAATGTTCTCTCTGCCCTGAAGCAAAGAGGTAAGCTGAGTTTGAAGCACCTAAGAAGATGGAGAAAGTCAGCAGAGCTATCATGATTTTTTTTTTTTTTAAATGCATCAAATTTAAAATGAATAAGATCGCTGACCTTCTGCTTGGTGCTGCAGATGTTTTCCACCTCAGTAATGAGAGCAGTCTTGCGTTGGTGTAGGGCCTTCTCCAGCTCATCAAAAGTATTACTGATTTCTGTCACAGAGTCATTTTTCCTTTCTGTAAGTTGCTTGGAGATCTCATTCACAAGGTCAATGGCAGCTGTCAACTGAGGTAGTCTGCCAGAGCAAAAAACAAACGCAGATTACAGCTCTTTATACTTTTACACATCCAATTTTACTAATGTCTTCCAAAAGCAATCGCATAATAGATTATGTGTTAAAGCAGTGAAAAATCTTACCTGTTGCGAACAGTGTCCAGCTGACCTTTAAGGGCTGACTTATGCTGTTCGAGCACATCCCTTAGAGGCACCGTCACATGTTCCCTGTGTTCTCCTTCTGTACACTCCAGACACATGGCTGTTTCACATGACTCGCAGTAAAACTCCATCACCTGCAGATGGTGCAGTTGAGGCAAGTAAAGTCACATTTCTGAGGTCAAGGTTGCTCAGAAGTTCAAATGTATATATACAGAAGGCATTTCTTTTTAATCCAATAACAGTCGGCAGCCTGGTCATGAACATGCAGATGAGGTATGACAGCTCTGACCTATTTTTCATCAGCATTTTTTTATTTTTTAAAGCTTACCTTGCCCTCGTGATTAGGGCAAGAAAGGGGCTGACAGGTTGTAGCTGCGTTGGCTGACTCAAGAACATTGCCCGCCTCAGGCTGGCTGCACTCTGGGTCTCGTTGTAACACCTCCATTAGGTTTGTGATGAAGAAGTTGTTCTGCAGGGCTGCCACACCCTTCTCTGGCAAGATAGAAGTCTGTCTGCACACTGGGCAGGATAGTGTCAAAGACTGGGGAGGGATGTAGTTCTGTAGACATCTACAATCAGATAAGATGTTAAAGAAATCAGTTAATAAAGCTGCAGTCAAGCACCAATTTCAGGGTGAGACCTGATTAGAAGACTGGACAATGTGATTTGAGTGGTTACTAAGCACAACGATGTAAAAACAGTACTACTGTAGCAACACAGCTGTGGAAATCAGTATTTGCTATTACCAAAGCTGTGCCCTAAAAAAAGGCTGTGTGCTTTTCTTGTGACCAAGCTTAGAGTAGCTGGTGACTTACGTCATGCAGAAACCATGATGATGACAGAATAGCTCGCTTAAGCGAGGAGCTGTGATACCAAATTTAGAAATTGCTAAAAAAGACATTAAAGTACACTAAAATCTAGCACGCTGCATCCTATAATAGCCAAACGCTGACTCATCTTTTTTATTTTGCTTCTAAATGTTTTATGTCTGCTTATCTCTTTACTGTCACTTTGATCTCCTGGTGTCGATCACCTTGTAAAGCTAAGTGATTCATGGCTTACTTCTCACAGAAGGTGTGCAGGCAGGGTAGCACCTTTGGGTTGTGATAATGGTCCAAACAGATGCTGCAGACCAGGAACTGCTTGTCTATCTGCCTCACCACAGGGCTGGTGCTGCCAGTCTCACGCTTCGCCATAATGACAGACATTCAAAGGGGACACTGGGAACACTTAACCTGTGCAAACAAGGTGAAAGAAAGAGAAGAAAGGTCAAGAAAGCCTCGAGGAAACAGTCAGGCAGGGTGAACAGGGTGTAGTTGCTTGAGCAAAGGAAGAAATGACTCAGTCCCGCTAACACAATAAAACCTCATCTAAATCCTGTATCCGCGAGCAATTTATGGTCTCGCTTATCAAACTATGTCAAGTAGTATGAGTTCCCTCACCAGAGGTTGTTTAACTTTATAAGTGAAACCCCCAATTGAGTTCACACAGTGGAAAGAAACATATACATGTGATTAAAACTGCAGGGTAGAACTCTTAGTGGAGACAATTATGCTGTCAGCAATAGTGTTAGAAGTTATACACAGTATAAGCCAATCAAAACATGATACTAATACTGATGTTTTACTCTTGGTGATATTTTTCGGTGTACTGTGTCACTTTTATTATTTAATATGACTCCTAGATGAGTAGATGCCTGCTGGCTTGCAGTTCAGATGGCAGAGTTGCTGTTACATGAAATTATACCACTGGGTCAAGCAGGGATTAACTTAGCATGCCAATGTTGTGCCGTACATCTGTCATAGTGTACATAAGCACATAAAGGATTACATGGAGTCCAAAAACACAGACAAACTGGTCAATAAACACCGCTTACAAAAGTGAGTGACTCATATGATAATAAAATTCCAGCAGGAGGATTGGTGTGTTTTGTCATTTGGTTTGGCTAACACTGTAAAGAGCCCTATTGTTTTCAGTTTTTTCCTCTATAGTTTCTGTCCTACAAAACACCTTCAGTCAGGTAACTCACACTCTAGGCTCCTTATAATTTTCTGTAATGCACCATCCGCTAATAACCTTGACACTGCATTGCACGTCTTGAATTAAAGCTCAAAAAATTCATTACAAATTAACTGAATTTATCCCCTGACAAAGACAGTTCCGTGACGACTGCTGAGATGTCAAATTACATGGGAAAAGAACTCCAAGGCAATTAATTTATTTTCTTTTGCTTTTTCTTTCAATTTTCTTTGTAACACTAGCAAGATATGTTCTTGTTATGTAGGATCATGAACAGTTAGGATACCCAATAGCTTCATTAATGCCCAAGAAAGCTTAAAACAGCTATCTGATACGTATATGAGAAGGTTAATTGCTATGGTGCTATTAATCAAAGTGAACCTTTGAGCCGGGGAAACCTGACAGTTGACCTTGAGCCGTCATTTTAAACCTGATTACAGATCAAAATATGTAAATGAATGTAGCACACCATCACTGATGCAAGATGTCATATTCTGAGTAACTGACAATGTATAACATTTTTTAAAATTCTTGATCATGTTTATGAGCGTAAAAACATCCTGCTCATTGCAGTTTAAAACAATGCACACAGACCGGACAAAAGAAGGATTCACTCTATTTGAGCTTACTATCAGTTTCCTTGTTGCGTCACTATAACATGTCTCACCAAACAAAACTGTCTTTCAGCTGATGCCTTAAAAATATAACTAGGCCCCTTTTCTTTGAGAGCAACAAGAGGAAAGAGGAAGCTTTGAAATGCCACTCCCCAAATTCCTTCTAGTTCCTTCCCTTGACTCTTAGCAGGCTGAGTTCAGGAACCACCTGTCTCTCTGTCTGAGGGGAGATGGGGAAAAATTCACGGTGAGCTGGGCTCTCTGCCTCACATGAGCAAGCAGGCCTCGGCGGCAGCTGTCCCTTTTTGCAACACAGAGCAGCGAGCAATAACAATGGCATTTCAGCTCTGCTCACAGCTCAGCGCCCCACATCTCTTCCCCTCCCTCATTCTCCCTGTTTTTTTATTATCCTGTCATTTTTCTCTTTCTCTCTCGGCCACATAAATGCACTCATGACATCAGTATGCCTGAGCCCAGCCACAGACAGATGGGAATTTTCTCAAGCACGCAGACTCTATTGTTGTTTCTTCCCAAGTGATCAGAAGGCCTACTGACTAAGGAGGTCTGCCAAGCCCATTCACAATAAGCCCTTCCCAAAAAACTCTATGCCTCCCCTTCCCTTGTCTCCCCTAAAAAGCCCTCCCCTCCTTGGGCTGTCCTCCCTTTACATAGACTCTGAATTGCAGCAGCTGAACGGTGACATCAGGAGGAAGTATGATGAGCCAAGACCTCTAGGCTCCTCCCTTCTCGACAGACTGGCCACTGTCTTTAGGATTGCAACAGTCTCCCCCACCTTCCCTTCTCCCTGCCTGTCTGTCTGTTCTTCAAGCAGCCCTCCTCGGCTCAGTTACTCCCACTCGCCTCACCACAGACAGATCTTTCATTAAAAACCTTCTTTCCCTGTGTGAATTTAGAGAATACCTAATGTACAACATAAATAGTAATATATTTAATTAAACACAGACTAAAGACTTCAATCTGCAGTTTACTCTAATGTTTGAGGAAGCATGTGATTAAACAGCAATCACAAGGCTTTGTCATGAAAAGTGCACAGTCAGCGCTTCATACAGATGAGGTCAATAGTCCCTTTCCTCTCTTTTTACTGCAGAAAATCACGGCGCGAATGTTTGCAAAGTCAGCCGTTTCACTGCAAAACGTCACTTGCCACTCTCACCCTGCATTACTGTTAAGTGCCTTAATCTCCTCCTGCAGGGTCAGGTCCTGTCTGCCATCTGGATTACTGTCTCACAGATTCAGATGACACCATCATGCCCAGTCACTTCAAATTCGCTTTGAAGAAAATGCTTCATGTCCACATAAAAGAATGAAGGCTAGTCACTAGCTGTCCGAAGATGATACAGCTGTATTCCATGCTTGAAGCAAGTGTGTATGCTCAAAACCTTTCTCTTGAAAACAGACACATGTAATATGAATGATTTAATTGGATTTTAGCAACAGGAGCTCGCCTTCAGAGAAAACATTGCCCTCAGCTTAACCTGCTTAGATTTCAATCGGTTGCGCAGGTAAGGGTTTCTCTCCTCTCACTGCTCCACCGATTGAAGTGCTACTTTTTATATCTGTAGATGCTTTTAAAAAAATAAAAAAAATAAATCACTATGGTTATGCTGTCCTCTATAATGGAAACAACAACAACAACAAAAAATAATTACACATGCTTCCTAATCCAGGGCTTTTTGCTCCTCGATAAATTGGAATAAATAGGAAAGAGCAATTTCAACTTTTTTTGAGACGGAAAATTCCAGTTATAGAGGAAAATATAATGTTATTCTGAATACATGACTAATTCTTTGACCCACAGTTATGTGACCAACTATTATTACATTTAATGCAAAATGTCATCTCTTGGTTATAGTCAATGAGACAGAGAGCGAGTTAAAGTCTTTAAAAATAATAACTCAAAATAAGCCCCTAAAGTTATTAAACTTGACTTGTCTAATTTCAGTTAATGGTTATAAATCAGCTTGCTTCCAGGATAAAACTATCAGTGTCAGCATGTCAACATGTGATTTTCAAGTACAGAGCGGCCCTGTGGTGAAGTGATTAGCACCGTTACCTCCCAACAGCAGAAAATTCTTGTTTCAAACATGCCCGAGGCCTTTCTCTGTTGAGTCTGCATGTTCCACGTGTGCTTACAAGCATTTCCTCAAGGTACTCCATTAAGTTAAATCATGATTCCAAATGAATAGTGAGCTATTGCCTTGTGGTAGACTGGTGACGTACTCAGGGTGTACCCCTGCCTCTCACCTGGTTACAGCTGGATGTGCTCCAGCCTTCGTGCAACACCGAATAAGACTTTTGATTAAAGAAATGAACGGACCATAAAGTCGGTCATTCATTACAAACAGGCTGAAATTTATTCATTTAACTGTTGTTAACTTAGAAAAAGTATTTGGTGGAGAAGTTTCATTCAAATATCTCTGGACTATGCAGACTAAGAGAGACACAGTTAAACAAAAAAACTCTTTTATACAGGAGATGATAAGCTAATGAATTTGGCCCAATAAAACGGAACTGTCACATGACCAAATGCTTGGACTGGGTATGCTAACCATACTGTACCTTGGTACAGCCCCTCACCTCTCCAACCGATCAATCGATTATTCTGATTGGCTGCCCGTCCCAAACAGAAGGTTTAGACAGCGGATGGGTGGGGCTATTGTACTCAGTCTCAGCTGCGTGTCTGAGATGACCGCATAGAAATATCTGGCACCACTAACATCATAATGAGCCAAGTAGAAGAAAACCTTTCTGAACTTCTGAGCATTTAGAGCAGCCTGGAGCTTTTGGGCGATTTCTATTTCTTATACATAAATAATATTTGAAGTTTTGGCCATATTTAATATGACCATGCACCATTTTAACAGTATATGTAGGACAGAGAATATAAGAGCAAATAAGAGCATAGATCCCATTAATGATACTTTCATGATAAATAAAATGAAAGACTGATGTTCAAGTCAAATTTTTACTTCAATCGACATAATGAGAAATCAGAAACTGGCCCTTTAAGAAGGCTGTAATTTACAGATTGTTAATACCATTCCTTAACAGTGACTATTCAGGATTCCAGGATGTTTGTGCTTCAGTGGCCATATAAAGTATTTGCCTCTTCCCTTCCTCTTTCCTTATTTGAGTAACAGACAAGTATCTTTTTCTCCAATGGTATCCAATATTTCAAATCTATTTTAAGCATTACTATCTTAGCCAGCTCAGTATTATTGAACTACAATTGCATACAGCATCTCTTGGAAAACGGACTTTGTATCCGTGTTACCATCTTGTGATATCACTTTTAAGAGACACAGCAGAGAGGAGTCTTCAGCAGTTGTTTATGTACTAGACCAGCATACACTGGTGAAAGCCTCACTGACCTGAAGAGAGAAGTGTTGTCCCTCAGTGATGTGCTCTCCAGATTGTGTTTAAATATAGACTGTAGTTTATGTTTTCTGCTACATCTGTTGTGTCCTTCCTCATGTGCCAACACACAGTAATTGTTCACAGGCTGAGCAGAATTACCCGAAATGTAATTTTGAATAAACCCAACACGCTGTTGAAAGATTTTTCTGGGTTATGAGGAACAAGGTAGACTGTTACAAAGGAATATCTGTACGCTTGACTCAGATATAAAGAGAGAAAAGACAAGTAAGAGTAGAAGTGAGAAAAGCATATGCTCCAGAGACACAGCATAAATTACATAATCACAAAGCATCTGAACTATTGTCTACATCACAGCGAATGTCTCATTGTTTGTAACTTTGTTCAGAAGACATTTGTGATCATTGTCTCAATTTGTAGCACTTTCAGGTGAACACAGGTCAAGAATAACTATTCACAGTTATATCTGCACTAGGAATAACAATGTGGAGCAGTTACACTCTTTACAATGCCAAAGTTAATGTGGACCTAAGAATGAGACATTCAGGCAGCTGGATCTAAGCACAGGGTCTGTTTTATATGTTTTTAGGGACAGAAAAGATGCCGGCTCCGTGATGACTCATCAATCATTATTCACACAAACTTCTTAAGACTAATACACCCACCACCACCACCACCACCACCCCACCCCCCTTACACTCCATCAGATGAAGAAATCTGTCTCGATGCATCAATCTCTGACAGAACAGTCACAGCATGGAACGCTGGGCTTTACATAAAAGAAAAACAGTGTCTGTATATTATATGTAAGGCTATTGAGAATGATACACTCAGCATAAGAGCGGGGACACATTTGCATGCCTAATAATGGCCTAGCATAGACACTTACTGATTGCAATTAGACACTGAACTACTAAAAACTAACACTGTGGCAGTTTTTCATCATTTTGTTTTGTGTTTAGATTGATAAGATCTGACAACAGCAGATTTTTGTCTCGCCTTGTGAGCCCACACTCCTAAACATTGTCAGAAGACAATGCGGCACGCAGGGCAGCCTGTCTGCAGGCACAACACGCACTGCAGATTTAACAAAAGGTAGATCGGCGCACAAGCGGTGCCTGCAATGCTTATTCACCTGCAGTAAGAGGACTGAGATGTCTCATACTATGACTCAGTAGTTCAAATACGGTCTCATACACGCTGTACTTTGCAGATACACAGACACTGTGAAGCATTAGTGGGGTTACTCTTTGTTAAGAAAATGTAGTTCGTGTTCAGGATATTTAAGAAACTGAATGTGGTTTCGGCTTGGCAGTTTGCCGAGCGGCACAAATGTTGGTTTGATAAAATGAACAGTACCAGTGCTCAGCTGCTATGTTATTATAATAGGTAAAGAAAAAAAACTGTGACTTTATTGTGCTATATTTACTTTTATTGACTTAACCATTTTGTGCTGTCACATGTTTTACAGCGTGAATGCCTCAGTCTGTAATCTATAAATTTCGTTCATCTCTGAACTTTGCACTGTTGTTCAATAAAAGAAACAACAGCACTTTAGTTCAGTAGCTGAAGGTTTACAGATGTCTACTGGTAAAGGTATTTTCCAGAAAATATTGATTATTTTTTTAGTTGAAATAAACCACTCTGCTGCTTCAGAAAGTCTCATCTAATATTTATTATCTATAGCGAGTAATCTTGATGTGACTGCATCCCTCTTGATGATGTCTTATGAAAGGCTGACGATGCCTCATAAACCACTAAACAAAAATAAAAATAATAAAAGTGCTCTTCAAAGGAGGACCGACTCAAACGTAAGCACAGAATTAGAGGATCCAATCACAAGCATTTTACCTTCTTTTGTTTTGTATGTAGTCTACCTCATCGTGGTTGTTGTATTGGTAGTTTGGTGGATGTGCCTTGTACTGGTTGATGGTCATCTGTAGCCTGTGTACTATCAGCATGCACCGGCTGTGATAAGTCATTATATTCTAATTTTAGATTGCCGTTTCAGGAACTGACCAGGGACACCAGCTGACAATTAGACTCAAGTCAAAACTCTGGCTCATCTACAGTCATTCTTCTGTTGATCAGTGAGCAATAATCTGATCCAATAAATGAATTAATAACACAAAATATGCACAATCATTTTCATGGAGATTAAACCTTCAAATATTTTGTCCTAAACTCCAAAATAAGTGCTTTCTAATTGCTTTCTAGAGCTATAAACCATAATTATAATTATTATAGTTATTACCTACAGTAATCTATTTATTCTGAATTGGGGTTTCAACAAACCTCATGATGACAACTAGGAAAGATTAGAAAGGGCGAACGATCCAACTTGTGTATTATATTAAATCAGGTTAATCATACACTGATTAGCAATTAACAGTGGAGCCAGATAAACTGATATTGCATTATATTAGATTAGATCGTTTCCATTTGATGTTGTTACACAAATTAGGAAAAATAAACCCAGGAGAACTGACTCACTGCCATGGGTCTCATTTAAATACTGATATAATAATATGGAAAGCAGGTCAATAAATCATTGAATATGAAACATCAAAAAAAAATCTAATTATCCTGCAATCTATCTTTTTATAATATATTTATCAAGTTCCCTATCCTCTCACTTGTGTTGGTGCACTGGGGGCTGATTTTGTTAGCAGGTAAGGGCTATAGCCTATAGCATATATGCTACATGTCTGCGTTTGATCGAATTAGTATTCAAAAGCTGTTGCTGTTTCTGGTCACTTCTAAGCTACAGTTTAATCTCTGTTGCTCAATATTTGCAGAGTAGTACTGTATAACCCACACAACGCCCTTGTTGGTCCCCTGGTTCTCTTGCACATGTTCCCTGTCCTGTATACCTTAAGAGCACAGATATAATTTGACTCTCTAAGCTCTGCTAACAATCTGCCCTCTGGCGCAGCATCCCGCACCGTCTGCACCCTCCCTGTGACCCAGTGCAAGCAGCCAACAGAGCAAAACCAGGCAAACATCTCTATCACCTGCACTCATTTTAAAAATTAAACTTTTGAGATACTTTTAGCCTAAAATGAGAAATATAAAACGAGCCTTTCAGAACAAAGACAATCAATACCAAAACCACTGGACCATCTGCTCACAGTCTAGGCCTGAAGACTAAAAAAAAAATGTCTTCAAAAATGATGCATTGCCTGCTGCTGTTGCTGCAGTACAGTGCAACACAAGGAGCCACAGAGTGGCACAAGAAAACAACATGTCGATTCACATGTGGCTCACAAAACTTCTCAGCAGCACACTCCATACATATTCAGATGAGAAAAACCAACGGAAGATCACTAATCCTCTAACAAACGAGCATGTATGCTTGGTTAAAAGAGCCCAGCCCTCAGACTGCAGCAGAGATGCCCACCTGCTACTGAGCCGGCAGCCAGCTAGGAGCTAAAATGGAGAAGTGTGTGGGCTGAAAGAGGAAGCAATGAAAAAAAAAAATGCTTTAAAAAAAATCAGAGCAATGGAGAATTTCTGTGCAACAGTTTGTCTTAAACGGTGCTGGAATTAATTGCGTTGACTTTAAGTTGGTTGATTGTTGCAATTTAAAAAAAGCACAAAAGAGGGGGACATCATGTTTTTTTGTTTGTTTTATTTAAAGTACAGCCCCCTCTGATATGATTTATCCGTGCACAGATGCTGCTGGGATGAAGTAATCAATTATTCATCTGCTTATAGCCCAGTCATTGTATCTCTGAGGACTCCGGATAACGGAACAAGCAGGATGAGAAAGCAGAAATTCGACACCATAAAAAAGAAGTGAATGGTTACATTGTACTCACGTAAATTCCCAACAGGAGTGTCAGCATTGCAGGCCGTAAAGAAAGCTTCCCATTGTCAGTGTCCCAAACCTCTCCAATACAGAATCCACAGACAGGGCGACAGAAAGGAAAGGGCAGGGTCTGTCTGGGAGAAGAAGGGGACAGTAAGGAAGAGGACAAGGGAAAGGAGGAGATTAGGGGAGTGGTTTATGCGCAGGATTGGTCAGAGGGCTAATGGGAGGAGTTAAAGAACCCAATAGCATATGGAGGAGGCAGGGGATATGCAAAAGACGTGGAAAATCTGGAGAACTGACTGAGGGATAAATCTGACTACTGCAAAGGGGTTTGGCTTCCTTGGGTACCACCCATTTCCTTTAAAAGCACAACGTTTATTTCTTTACCCTTTGAATTTTGGGGATGTAAACACAAAAACGATCAGAGTAAAACGAAAAAGCACAAAACTGACGGCAATATAGTGATTTAATTATATTACATTTCCCTAAACCTTCCTTCCAGAGACTTTTGTAAAAATCGCTAAACATGTAAAATGCTAATTATTATAAAGAGTATGTTGCTCGAAAGCTGACGAGGTTTTTTGTTTTGTTTTTGTTTGTTTTTTAGAGAATGGAAGGGGATAGGTGTGTTCATTTAATAATAGGAGTCCTGCTAGTTTTAGTAATACAGCACTCTAGAGGCCAGGTGGTGGTAGAGTATGGAATATGTAATGGGATATGCTGTGTGTTTTCACTTAGAAGAGGCTTTTGAGAACAAAGAAAGACTCTGGCTTTTTGCTAGTGAATTCAACAGCTTTCACTTTGGGGGATTATTTGAAATGAGAGTATGTGTTCATGCAGGTTGAGAATTTTGAATACAAAATGATGTCACTGTATAATAAAATGCTGAAGGCCATCAGTGTTAGGTGGCTGTTGTGTTGCAGGCTATAAGGAGTTTGTTGGGGGGTGGGGCTTGGGGGTGAGGGGCAAACAATTGTCTCTTGGTTTTATTCTGCAAGGTGGAGTTGCCATGGAGACTGCTTCCAGTTGAGTCAAGATGGCTGCAGCAGTCTGGCAGCAGCAGTGACTATAACAGATATACATAATGTAGGTCAGACTGACAACACTGACAGTGCTTTTCTCAACATGGTTTAAAATAGATAATTCAACAAAAAATAACACAACCCTAAAGTAATCTATTACAAACATTTAAATAAATAATCATTTATTTTCATTGAACTGATCTGTATTTTTATTTGTTTATGACTGACTTAGAGAAATCTAGGTCAATATTATGCCGTCAAATGATAAACAGCATGACTTCCCCTTTGAAGGGATGATGTAACAATGAAAACAACAATAACAAGGCAGCCAGCCATCACACAGCCATTACTGCACTAGAACTTTAAAGCAGGTTCAATGCATAATAAATAGAGATCTATCCGTGCATCCGCTCTTCACATCAGACGCTGTTTTTATGACCTTTTCACTGTTCAGCATAAGTTTAAATAGGGATTGTTTTTCATGAAAATGATGATGAAAATCATTTACAGTCAATGGCCGACTGAAGTCTAGAATCCATGAACATCACCAAATGCTGCATTTTCTCCCTTGAGAAGCCTTTAATGCAGCTGCCTTCAGTTGATGCTTGTTTGTGGGTCTGTCTGTTTTCAGTTTGTTATTTAACAACTGAAAAGCTCTGTTGTGTTGAGATCAGATGACTGACTTGCCTGATGAAGAATCTCTCATGCCTTTGCCTTGAGAAACTCTGGGGTCTTGCAAAATGATTTGCCCATTTGCCCTGGGAAGCACAGTCTGATCAGTTGTGGAGCATGTGGCTGAAAATGAGAATATAGCCATGTACACTTCAAAACTCATCCTGCTGCTTGTATCAGCAGGCACATCATCATTAAACACTAGTGACCCAATTAGGCAACCATACACGCCAATGCCATAACATTACATTTACTGTTTACTTGACAAGTAATGTGGAATTTTTTGGAATTTTGAGCCGTTTCTCTTTTTCTCTACACACTTTCCTTACTGTTCTGGTTCATGGTGATTCTGTCCAGAGATTTTTGCTCTTCAGAAATCTGCAGGCACTTTTGTTTTCTAAAGAAATCCAGTTTGGTCTTTTGTTCTTGTTGTAAATTCCCTGTTTTTGTATCTTTGAAGGCATCTAATGACAGACTTTGACAATAGTACGCCTACCTCAATGAGAGTTTTTTGACTAGCTTAGATGTTGGGAAAGGCTTTATTAGAAAAGGGAAAAATCTAGCTGACTACCATGTGCTTTCAGTCCTTTTGGTGAAAATGAGGGACTATTTTTGTTAAAAAAAAATGCTTAAATTCAAAAGCGGTTCAAGCTCACGCTTTAAATCAAGCTCTTTGATTTAAAATCTACAACTAGTGCTGTGAGAGGCGAAATTACAAAAATGTTGCCATTGTCTAAACACATATGGACTTAATGTGATCAAAGGTTAGCTGTCCATTTCAGATTGTTATTATATACCCAAACACAAGCTTATAAGGGCTTGAGCAGATAAGCATTCTGAATTGCTATTGATTATTTGTTTGTAAACATAAATGGAGTATAAATATAGTTGCCTGGTTTGAGTCTTGTACTGAAACATATTTATCACTGACCCTTTACCATATCCATGCATGCTAGCCTTATAAATATTTTATCATAGAGAATTATAAAAAACAAAAACATTTGAAATACACCAGTCTGTGTATATAGAAGAGGCTGTTTTTATTACTTCATTATTTCAAGTCAGACAGCCTGACAGAGTACCAAAAACCTAATTAATGCAACTCTGGCATCAACTGCAGAGCACTGGTTGCCGGTAGTTGAATAAACAAGGTCTAATGTTATGGTACAAGCTGTGGCCTCTTTGACCCAATGCCTCTGCTCCCACAAAATGAAAGTACTGAGGGTCTTCCATAAGTGAAATGTACCACCATTGTCAGCCACCAGGTACTGGGCCTTCACCTGTGGTGATGTCTTAAGTTAATTTGGGATCAACGCCCTTCATTTGGACTTTTCATAGTTCAGCTCTGCTCAAATACAGGCTGCCTTTGTAACACTGACCCATTTAAGATCAAACAATGGCTGAATTGAGTAAGACCCTCAAAGCAACCACACTCTTCTGCATTTTTGACATGCTTCTGTGATAATGTGGAAAAAAAAGAATTACAAGAATGTTTCACAAAAAGAGTTGAAAACAGAGCAATACAAATATACGCAGTTAAAAACCAAAACAAAAAAAGGAAATACTGTATTTAAGCATGCATTACAAGCACGCGTAGTTTAAAAACAAAAACATCTAACCAGGATTTAAATACAGCCTCTGAGCCATTTTATTCTCTCTCTCTCTCTCAATGACTAGAAAACAGTCATTGGTGTGTCTCCCTCTCTCTCTTTCTGTCTCTCTCCACCTTCTCAGTACCTTCTGCACGTTTTGCACGTCAATCCTTCCAAAGTTCACACACTGTAGGCATTAAACCATTTATCCCATTTTTGAGAACAGTTTAGTCAAAATAGTCTTATTGGATATGGATATAAATGCAAATACAATGAATGTGCCCGTCTTTCTACATCAACCAGAAAACCTCCACTTTAAGCCAACTATATTTTGCCATCTAGTGGTACAACATACAAAATGCCTTCTCCTAAACAAAGAAACCTTCCTCACTTGCTTAAAGCTTTCTTGAATATATTCACAATTTAGGAAAAACTACCAAAATAGAACAATCTTAACACTTTGTTGTCATCATGAATTAATTGCAATTAACATTAAATTAGATAAATTATCTTTTATACATGTAAAAATATATCCCAAAGGCTAAACACCAGAGCCTGTGGGCTTATTTACAGTGTCCTTGCTGCTCTGTAGTTTGCTCATATCGCCGAGGCGTTTTAAAAAACTAAAAAATAGTCCAGTGGTCTCAGTTTTGAACACCACAGGCTTGCTGCTTGCTGGAACAGTGTCACTAGTTATCTGTACATCGTTGTCTGTGGGCTGCATGACAGGAGCTGAGGAAACAGGTGGCTTGATTGTGTTTTCTGCTGATGTGTCATTTGTGTCTTCAGCACCTGATTGTTTTAAGTTGTGAGAAATGTCAGTATAATCAAACACTGGTTTGGAGGGAGGGTGTCCGGCGCCCTCTCGCTCTGGCATCATCCCTTTTTCTTTAGCCACATGATTTGGAGTTCTGACGGGCAGTTCAGTCCACCGATTACTTTCCCCTGCCTCGGTTTTTGGGACTTTAGTAGGCAGCGTATGGCGGCGTCCAAGGTTACGTTTAGGGGAAGGTTGAGGTTTGAGCAAAACTTGAAGCAAATCCTCATTGCTGGGGTCATCAGGATACCTATCCGCTTCCTCATCAAATGTGAGCTGACGGCGTATGGGCGCATTTGGAGGAGGAGACTTCTGATTTTCCAGAGAGTAGTCCCCAGATGAGACGCTGCCACGGCTGTTCTGAAAACGCAAAACTTTTTTAGATGCTTCACGCAGCTGTTGGGCCTCCTCCTCATTATTATCTTGCAGATCTTCCTCATTATCATCAAAAGATCTAACTGTGGTCATAAGTCTAACAGTCCTTTTGAAAGGGTTCCTAAGTCCTCTAGAGTCCTCTTCTTTGGAAGTTTTCATCTCTTCTTCATTAGAATTTTCACTCTCTGCCATTGTGTCCTCGATGTCTGACTGGGCTTTGTGCGAGTTCCGTAAGTTCGCAGTGAGTTCAACTGCTGAACTCCACTCTTTTCTGCCCATGTCCTTAGCTCTAACTGAGGCTTGAATCTTTTGATTTACTGGGGGAAGGGTTTCCTGAGAAGTAATTTCTGAAAGGCTCCCGTTATTGGGACTACCATTAGTTGGGCTTCCACGAGTCGATGAGGGCTTTTCTGCTCTTCTCCTAGAACCACGTTTGATGACAAAGTTTTGCAGCACAGATTCTAATGCAACACTATCCATTTCCTTATCTCTACTGGAGCAGGTAGCTGTGGATCTCCGCTTGGCTGCAATTTCCAGTCTGTCTCTGTGTCTCCGTTTCACCTCTGCAGTCTCTCTAGCTTTGTTTTCCTGCAGGAAAAAAAAAATCCCAGTTCAAACCCTTTAATTTTTCTTTTATCTCAGTATAGGAATATGCCAGCACATATAGCGCGTATATTACCTGCATAGCTCGCAAAAATCTTTCACAAAAGGAGTTGAAAATGGAGCAACACTCTTCCAGTTTAAAATTCTTGGCATCCTCACAGAAGTACTGTGCCACTCTGTCACTTACAGACTGCAACTCCTGAAGATCAGTTTCTACTTCTTTCAAGCAAACCTCCGCTTCCTAATTGGAGCCAAAACCAAAACATTAGAGCATATACTCTCTATTAAAATTCACACAAACTGGACCAAGTAACGAATCACCCACCATTAGAAAATCCTCCATCTGTGCCTTTAGGTCTTCCTGCTTTAAAGTGTTTGCATTGGCATCTTGCACTTTCTTTATTTGCTTTCGATACTCCCCTTCAATGTCACCTTGATGTATTCTAAAAGAATTTTTGAAAGCATTTCTTCTCTTATTCTGATGATACAGCAATACAAGAAGAAAAAAGCCATACAAGACACTCCTATATGGCTTTTAAAAAGGTATTGCTTACCTTGCTGCAGCTTCAATGTGTTTGAGCTGTTCTGGAAATTTAAGCAGTGCTGTGTCCACCTTCTGAGCTTGCTGTGATGAATTAGAAAGTTTGTTGAAAATCTAATTATGCAACTTCATCTTAAGGTGAGAAACACAGACTTCTCAAACAAGTAAAAGCCACTTGCCATCACAACATAGTGCATAAGATTCATTCCAGGTTTGTTTGCTTTGGTATCCACTAGTTTCAACAGAGAAGACATTTTGAAGCCAACTGCATTGCCCGCGTAGCCGCCCTATGATCCGATAAACATATTGAGATCAAACAAATATAAATACAAAGAAAAGTCATCCAAGACTCCACAAACACAATCATTATATACTCACAGCATTCATGTAATTTCCAGTCTTAAGGACCAGGCGAATGACAGCATGAAGATTATCGCAATCTAGCAGCTCTAAAAGAAAACATATATTGTTAACTCCAACTCCAAATGGGCGTACAACTCTGCTTTAATGGGTCTCATGTTTCAAACTCAAGGAATGCAGACATTACCCCTTCCAGCAGTGGTCAAAGTACAGATGAATTCTTTTACTTCATCCATAAGGGGAAAAAATTCCTCCTTCAGCACCAAGCAGCTCAAACGCTCTTCATAGCTAAAAGACAAAACGTTTCCATCATTATCACCACTGACATTTAACATGTGATTTTCATTGAATTACACTCAGGTGGCTTACCTGGGGATCTTGACCAACAGTAACATAAATTGATCTGCTTCAGGGAGAGCAGACATGTCACCTTTGAAATTAACCAGCTGCTTTACCTGCATTTGTGAAATCAGAAAATCTGATTATGTATTTGCAAAGTAAATAAACAAAGGTTTAGAATCACATGACGCAATAGACATGTTTAAAAAAACAAAAACAAAAAGCAACTACAGTACCTCCCCTTCATCCGGAAGCATCTTGCATAATTCCTGCAGTTTTCCAGTACCAAAGCCCAGGCCATTTCCTGATTTGATATCCTCAATCATGTCCTTTATAGACCTGTAATAGAGGTCAAGCGAATCAGTTATCTTTAATTATGTTTTTACTGTTGCTTTGAAATATCTCATTAGTTCTGAGTGTCTGCTTTCATATCACACTTTTCTATGCTTGGTAAAAAAAACTTGGAAAAAAAAAAAGCTGCTGACACATACAAGCCTCTACCTGCTCTAATCACTTTATTTCAACCCTCAGAAAAATACATGCTGTGCAGGACATGAAAATGATGGAATGGAAATGTGCTCAGATTGCAGAAAAACATATTTGGTAACAGCATGAGAAAGAAAAAAGTAGTTAGATTAATGTATCCATATGTTGTTCTCTTGTTTTGCTGGTGACACAGTAGTTTGATCACAAACATTTTACGGATGTTAACAGTAACAGGATTGTTTTCATTCCTTTTAAGATCTGTTGTTTATGACAACTAGCTTTAGGCAATAGATTTACAATACCTCGCAAAAGTGTATCTGTAAGTTACATCAGGGAGATAACCTGTTAGAGCTGTAGAACAGTCTAGTATAGATCAGACCTGCCAGGACATGTCGGCTTTCAGAGATTTTGTGAGTATGATGCAGTCTTATTGCATACAAATATGCCTGCCTCACCTTGTCCTCAGTACAGTGTAACATGGAAAGATTATTGTGCAAAATACTCACACCTTCACAGTGCTACCACTGACTCACCGCTTGAATTGCTTTAGGAAAATTCCAATGTTCATGCTCCTCTTGGAGCTGAGGACAGAAATCTGGGAGGGGAAAGGAGAACAGAGACCGGATTAAAATCTGCTTGTTAGCTGCTAAAACGGTTTCATTGTTGACTTGAGCTCTGTCTTTCGTATCACAGACATCTCAACTTTCCAAAGAGACAGTCGAATCCAAAGGTTAAGAATTCTTTGAGTTGATTGTATTGAACATTCCAGGCAAAGATGCAGTTTTTGCACCTTTTCACCATTTCTCTTACAAAATTCTAGGTGAAAGGTCAAAGTAAAAAGTTAAAATGTGTTGTTAGTCAAATCATGATTGATCTACACTTCATTAAGTAAATGTGCCTAGTGGTGTTTATTAGGGACGGTAGCTTAAATACAGAGCATGGACAACAGAGTGATGTCAGTGAGAACACAATTAGACCTTCCTTCAGCAAACAAATGAAAATAATAATACTCCACCCTTGTACTGAGTGATTTTACATCATTACATAATGTTTCTGACAGAAACATTATACTATTGTTGTCATTTGTTGTATTTATATATTGCAAAGTTGGGCCTATAAAATGTAAATTGTAAAATAAGCAAATGTAAATTGCAATTTTAAGTTTCACATAAAGGGTAATAAAGTTCCTATAGTATCACTATATTCCCAGTTCATAAAATCACCACTTCGGTCACTCTGGTTTTAAATGTTAGGAGAGGAAAACATTGCAGGGACGTCTGTTTTTTCTTATATGTAAGCTGGGGGGGGGGGGGGGTTAATTCAGGTCAAAAGAACTTGCTTCCATACCTCAGCAATAAACAGGAAAGAATATAAAACCTTTCAATCTATTGTACAAACCTTGGGGGTCAAAGTTCCACTACATGAACGGGTGATAGTGACACATTTATAGCCTGGCTAGCTGCACTCACCATTTCCCCTGCTGTGGCAGAACTTGGCAGGCCCCTCAGACTCTGACGGTTCAGAGCTTTGATTTGCTGCTGGGCCTGCTTGTGGCTGAACAGCTCCTCCATATGATCAGTGTCCAGCTCATATTCCCCATCAGTCTTATCTGCTGTCCAGATGTTGTGCTTTCCTATAACTGTGTGTTTGGGTAGGGTCTCCCAGTTGAAGTTGCGCATCTTGGAGCGCCGGCGCTCCAACCTTGAAATTGGACCCAGGCCATGTAGGGATGGAGGTGGAGGAGGTGGTGGCGGAGGAAGTGGAGGTGGTGGGGGTGGAGGTGGGGGTGCAGGAGGACCTCCTGGCTGCATCTTTTAATAAGAACCTCTCAGCAGGTTTTGAATGCATCCACACTCATATTCATGCATAAAAGCTGAATTTCAGCATATATTGGAATGCAGTGAATGTAGAAGCGATTCTGGTCGTTTTTACAGGAATGCGGTGCAAGAGTCAGTCCTGGAGTGACTTGTTCAAAGTGTTGTCAGTTAGGATGATGCATTCCGACTGAAAGAAACAAAGCAGGGTGGGGACACATAAGCTACAGATCTTCATACACTCTACAACAGTGAGCAGCTTTGTTTAGCACAGAGTACAGAATTTACTTTCTTTACTGTACATAAGATTAATTATGGGAGTGATGCCGCCGATTATTTTCATAAAAAGTTTCCTGAAACTTGTGCAAACACTATAATAATTCATGATCCACTTTGGAAACGCATAGAGGCTACTTTAAATCTGCCATAACAGTCACTTTAGGAGATCTAAACGCTCCTGGTGTTTTATCCAGTACAGAGCTATGCTTGTCCACCGTGATCGGTAAACTACTAAAACCAATGTTTGTTCAAACACTTAGCATTATTTTTAGTTAAAGACCGGAGAGAAAGAAATGAAAAGTCAACTCACCTTTGTGTTGGACTCAGCACAAGTCCCATTACTCCGCTTCCCTTTTTGTTTCTTTTCTTATGGCCCTCTTGCTGAAATTTCAAAAGTAAAGAGTGACATCAGCCTGGATAGAGTGTCGAAACTACCTGTGTGTAAATGACACGCCCAGGTGAACTCACTTAAAATCCATGACAGCCCACACCTTCCCAGGCACTCTGGGATTGGCTTATTTCTTTCTCTCTCTCTCTCTTTCTTTTCCCTTTGGAGTTTGGGGAGGCGCTGCGTTTCTATCCATCTGTCAATGAGTTGCGTAAGTAAGCGGTCAACTAGAATGACAAATATTCTGACTCAGAGAGAAAACCCATTGAACATATTTAAAATGTAATAAATACATTATCAACTTAATTAAAAATAAATTAAATGTTATATACTTTAGTAAATATTCCTGCGGTGAGACCGTCATTGATTTGAATTCATTATATATATTAATTTTCAACTAATATTCAGGCTTTAACTCTATATTATGGGAGTTCTCTCACAAAGGTAAGCGGTATAATAAGTCCAGCTCTGATTGGCTGCGTGTCGTTTGACTTCCGCAAACATAACTCGCCGCTTTGATGGAGTCGCAACCCACCCACCCACCCCCCCCCCCACTCCATTTTTTTTAGCATAATTTCACATTTTAATGCACAAGAAAAACTTAAATTCTCACATTTGTCTGTACATATTTTGACCGAGACCAGCACCAACATTTCTTCTTGGTAAACTGCTTGAACCTTGCTCCGTAGATGCTCGTTATCAGATAACGATAACGGATTGCTCACCAGTCACAAGCCCAGAATGTGTATTTGTTTTTGTGTAATAGAGTACATTTAACACCACTAATACAAATTAAGTCGACTGTTTTTTCTACGTGGTGTATATTTATCAAAATCCCACAGGATTTCGCCCTCGAATACATGCCTCAGTTTGAGCTCTGATGACCATATAAGGAAATCCGTACAACGCAATCGGACCCCTGAGCTGGGGACTCGGTACTTAAAAACTTCAGTCCCATTAATAAAACAGGACTGCAAGGTTTGGAGGCCTATCTCCCCCCACCACCACTTCCCCTGCCAGTGGCGGACTCCCTCAGACATCGGTGCGTTGGTGGTTCTTTGTGTCTGGGGGTGGGCGTCCAGGTACACACCGGCTCACTCCTTGGCGGCCGCTTATCGGGGCCTGGAGCCTGGGGCTTGCTCGGGCCACTTCGGAGGTGGGGTGCCCCCGGCCTCTCGGCCTGGGGCTCGGTCACTCAGGCACAGCTGGCTGCCGGCGGAGCTCACGGGCGCGTCACTGCAACTCCCCCTGGCTTCTGCTCCGCGGCTGCTGGGTGAGCCCTCATCTGGGACTCTCCTCAGCTCTTTCTGGGACAGTGGCGCGGCTGCCCCTCTGTTGGTCTTCCTTGGTCTCTTGTGTTCTGGGGGCCTCTGGATGTCTGGAGTTTTGATCTCCTCCACACCTGCTTCATGCCCTGGAGGACGGGGCTGTGGCCCCCCCACACCCTCTAGCAGATCATTACATGAAGGAACCTTTTAAAAAAACAAGCGCGTCCATGCTCACAGGTGTACACACGGGTGATCACACACACAAACTACACCCTTTTTGGCTCCTACCTCAAAGCACACTGTGTTCTGTTGATCTTATGTGCTGCACAATAATGTTTAATATTTAGTATTTACTGTCATATTCCCATATATCATTGTGATGCTGTTTATTCTATTACTCTTGTTCTCTTCTGCTTGTTTTCTTTTTTCTTTCTCAACAGGTGATCCAGGTGATCGATATATGCATTTTTTTCTCTCTTTTTTTTTTCTGCCCGTTCTGTTGGTTTTTGTTTTTTGCCCTTCTCCCCCGTCCCTCTTCTCAGCTGTTTCTCTTTCCCTCTTTTTCCCCTTCTTTCCCCCAGTCAAGTCTGTCCCGTATTCAACAAGTGAAAATAAAATACACAATAAAAGGTGAATCAAATGGACCATTATGGCAAGGCTGGGATGGTCAATTTGGTAAAGTAAATCCGTTGGGCATCTTTCTTTGCCTTTAGACAATAATTCTGATGGCAAAAGAGCCAAACGGGACAGGCAAAAAATAAATAAATAATAAAATAAATAAATAAAACAGGACTGTAAGTCATATTATGATAGAAAATTGACATAAACATTTTTCAAGATCGATACTTCAAATCATCCCGCAAATTGTCTGCAATGCGTTAAACAGTGTTAGTATGCAAGCCATGGGATTTTCTCAGATACTGAGGAAAACTTGCATGTTGTTTGCCTTTTCCAATGGAAAATGACCTTTGGGATAAAATAAGATTTTAAGCAGGAAGTGAAAGCTATACTGAGGGAAGTCTGAAGGGACTGACAGTAAAGAATATATTTAAGACTTAATTACAAGACCAAATGTGTGACCACAACAAACTATCATATTATATAACTTATAAAGGTAAGATTAGATAAGAGTGTGTTATAATCTAATCTCTTAACCTTAATCTCTTATTCTGATTTTATCTGAGAGCACTGTGACCATTAAAAATCTATTTGTATTAATGGCAGAGAAGCTTGAAAAAGCAATCATGTCTGTGATTCTAATATTGACAGATTGATGGCTTTATTCACTGCATACACCACCTCAAAGAAAACATTCAGTTTCTTTAGGCTACTTCTGGTCGCCCTGTCTCATTCTTTTAAGCCAACATCAAAAACCTTAAGCAAACTTTCAGGAAAAAAAAAGAGGTGTATTTTAAGGAATAAGAAATAAGGTAATCCACTGAAAGCATGTTGCAGATATATTTTATCATGTACATAATTAAAATTACATACTGAATATTGTGAGTTTTCTTTACATACATACTGTGAACTGTAACCATACGAAACTGACAGCCCCTGTGTCGAAAGCACATCTAAGTGAAACAAAACATCCAGCAGACTTTATTGGATTTGCAGAAGATAAAGACAATCAGCTGACTAAAACAATCTAAGTAACATACAAATTATGTTACAAACAGGTAAATAAATAACGCAAACTATAACAAATGAACTCATACATTCTGTTTTTGATGACGCTGACACTTGTACTGTAACCTAAAGTGCACCTTGATCCACTATTCCCATTTAGTATTTCAAAAGGAAGTTTTGCAGTTGCACAATGCCAGCTCCTACAGTCACTGCAACACTGGCTGCGTGCCATGTTTTGATACGGATTTCTTTATGATTGTTGAGATCTGATTAGATTAGGAATTGATGGGGATTTGCTGTTAAACACAAATGTCATGTTTGTTCAGGCTTGTTTCCATGTGTAAACTCCAGAGTAAAAAAGACAGATAGTTGCAATGGTGCTGGACTTGATCTAACACTGTATCCAAAATTTAGGTGTAAAATAATTATGACTGTATATTAGGTTAGAGAAAAATCATGTTTGAGATTATATATATATATATATATATATATATATATATATATATATATATATATATATATATATATATATATATATATATATGTATATATATAATTTTTTTTTTTTTTTTTTTTTTTTTTTTACTGTATATATATTCCCCTTCTACAGAAACTGTAAACTGACCATTCAGGCAGGGATTTTAACAGTGACAGTAGAAACATAGCGGGGCAATTTTAAAAATGAATCTATATTCTGATGTGTTTGACTCAAAAGTGTTAAAATTGATCTCATGATCACATGTGCATAAGGAAAATAAATATAATTTCTGAACATTGTAGCAGTACCCTGCTGACTTGCTATTTTTTTTAAGAATTCCTCCTATTTGATGTACACTGAAATATTAAAAGGGAACCTTACACAACAATACAAATACATCAAAATAATGCATGTGCAAACTGCAAAGGAGAATCTCGACAATAGTTGACTATCCTGTACATATATAAGAGATGGAAATGATTGTGCTAACTAAAGAGTAAGAAAATAACATGGGGTAATTTTGTGATTTAACATAAAACAACATAAGAACAACTTAAAAAGTTGTCCATCTATGTAATAAATCATACTGAAAAACATTACAAAAGAGCTATATCTGGCTGCTACTTATTCTACAATATACTCCTTTATCCATTTAAATTCGCCATCTAACCACAATGCCAGCATGAAACTGTACATGTCAAAATGCTGAACCCTGGATGCATATTACTGCTCCTCCAGCCACGATGGCTTATCTGATCCTGGGGGCTTTAACTTTACATTGAACTGTATAAGAGTTTGTTCTAACTGCTGCTGGTTGCCAGCAAAATAAGCGGAGATGGCATTATGGAAGAGAAGCAGCTGCTTGTGCATCACCTTCACCTAGAAGAAAAGAGAGGAGAGAAAATGACATTACAAACATGGTTTCAGGTGTTTACATGAAAGCACAGCCTGCAGACATTTATTTGGATCACCAACTGCTCGGAATACATTCCTAAAAATAACTTGCACATTCCTCTGAAGCCTATTCTCAGGAGTCAAGCAGGCCGTTTTAAAGATCTCAGAAAATACTATCTTAAGTTTAACTTGAATTTATTTGCTATTTTACATTTATCTGGCAAGAATTTCCATGTTTTTTTAACAGTTCTTGTCATGAGTGACATTTCATTTTCCTAAAGCCAGATTTATTAACCAGGGATCAGAGTGCCAGGACCTTCACCACAACTACTGTCTGATCCACAAAACACCGAACTCCTACAGCCCCTTTCTGCAAGTGATGGCCCCACAGGAGGGATTGCTGATGTACTGCTTTTGGGCTGTGCCCATCCAGGCCCTGTGGTTTTAAGTATCTTGGAGTCTTGTTCATGAGTGAGGAAAGAGTAGTGCAGGAGATTGACGCTGTATTAGTCTGTTGTGGTAAAGAGAGATCTAAGTGTGAAAGCAAAGCTATCGATGTGCATTTCCACCCTTACCTAGGGACCCAACCTCGGAGTATTGACTGAAAGAGGGAGACTGTGAATACAAGTAGCAGAAATTAGCTTCTTCTGGAGAGTTGCTGGGTTCTAAAATATGGGTCACTAATTTGAGCCACTATTTATAGTAGCTGATTCGAAGCATCCTCAACATTTTACCTGCATCTTTGTTCAAAACTGTCTTTCAGTCTATCGGCCCCCGTGTGCTCTATATAACTAGTGCTCCACTGCTCTTCGGCTGAGTCTCTGCTTATTTTAAGAAAGATGCCATTCAATCTCTTAAAAAAAAAAAAAAAAATTGACTCTTCTCATCCTCAAAGTTATACACCAATCTAAAAATGACTGTTTATTGGTAGCAGTTTAGAAAAGGTTGAGACCAAGTAGCATACATCTCTTTTAGACAAATGCAGCATTCTTGGTACATTTAAATCTGGCTTTCATAGAGCTCATTCCACCAAAACAGCTCTCTTTAGTCTCCAGTGACATTTCTATGCAAAGCGATGCAGGAGAATGTTGTTTTGCTGATGCTGGACCTGACCTCTGCCTTTGATACTGCTGACCATGACATGATTCTCCACTTCTCTTGTCTACTGTGTGTCACGAGGTTCTGTTATGGAGCTCTTATTTTGTCTATCTGTTCCATCTTCAGCATATTTTGAGCACTTTTAAATGACATTTATTGTCACTGCTACACAGATGACTTTCAGTTAAATATCTCTTCTAAGCCCAAGATGTTTCTACTGTGACTTAGACATCTTGCATAAATGATTAGACTGTATTAAAGGTTGGATGGATGGCAATTTTCTCCAGCTTACTGAAGAGGAAACAGAAGTCCTTGTTTGTGCCCCTGTCAGATCTGTGCTTAAGGTAATGGAGATTCTAGGTCCCCTTGTCACATCTGATAAATCTTCCATCAGGAACCTTGAGGTCATTTTTGACTCAGCTTTGTCCCTGGAAGCTGACGTGGTTCGCTCTTGCTTTTACCAGTTGAGAAAAATTTCCCAGGTGAGTTTCAGTCGTTCAGGCTCTAAACTGGAAATTCATACTCATGCCTTTATTTCATCACTTTTAGATTTTTGCAATTCGGTGTTTACTTGTTTCAACAAATCTTCCCGGAGATGTCTGCAGCTTGCTCAGCATGCAGCTACAACACTGCTGACTGAGTCTTCCAAGTACTCAAATGTCACACTGATACTAATTCAGTTGTACTGGCTCGCCATTAACCTTCAGAGTGCGCTTTAAGATTCTAGCGCTGACTTTTAGAGCTCTGCATGATCAAGCATCAGTGTACATGAGTCAAATTTTACATTCATACATCACCAGCAGGTCTCTGAGGTCATGTGATCAGGGTCTATTGGTTTTGCTTCACAAAAGACTGAGAACTAAAGGCGACTGAGGTTTTTCAGCAGTGTTCCCCAGACACTGGGAACTCTCTCCCACTGAGCTTAAGATCTGTGGACTCTGTGGTCTCTTTTAAAAAGCAGCTAAAAACTCATTTTTAAACTTACTTTATGTTTTTGTGATGAAGCACTTTGTGATATTTATCTTTAAAGGTGCTATATATTCAATTTTACTTTGCTTTACTTTCACTCCTCCAAGTAAGGAGCCAGTTAAGGACGTTTGGGCATCCAACTAGGACATCTCATAGTTGAGATGCTTTAGTCATTCCTGTCAAGAGGAGGCCCCTGGGCAGATGCAGGCACACACTAGAGAGATTAAGTCTCTCGGCAAGGGCAGCTCTTTTTTCTGCTAATATAAGTTCTAATTGAGGTTTTACCTTGAAAGTAGCAGAAATGCAAAAGATTCCTTCTTTTTGCTGTATAATGATAGCAGTTATATTCAACACTGTGCTCACTCAACACAGTAACATGGGTATCCTTCAAGCAACTTAGAAGAGGCATTGGCAAGACACAGTATTTTAGTATTATATTTTAAATATGATTGGGGTTTTTTTGTGTTTTTTTTCCACGTTCAGAATGACCATCTCAAAACTATTACGACCAGCTGTTTTTAAGGAGGCATATCATACTGCTAAAGGCAGTTGTTTGTGCCCTTAATGTTTGCAAGTGCCTAGCCTGTTTCAAAACCACATCATCCATGAATGAACCCTGACTTTGGGTGTGGTTTAATCTAGGCTTTGCTTCATGTGAAACCACAATGACGTCAACAACACTGATGTCATGTGGTTACCAATGCTGCATGATTGGAGGTAAAAATCACTGGAGCCAAAACCAGTCCCTGTACCCTTCCTAAGTATTCAACCCTCAAAAATGTAAATGTCATCACCTGCAAGCAAAACTGCAGAGCCTGAGTGTGTAATTTCACAAGGAATAAAAATGGTATGAAAAAAGGAATGGGACAGCATTTTAAACACTATAAAAAAGATTAATGAATTAAATTTGTGTGCAATAAAGGAGAGGTTGTACTGCCCTGATTTAAATCTAAATATTATTGCAACCTTTGGGTTGCCTGGTCCTGTGTGTCTGTTTGTTGTTTCCTCATACTTTTCTTTTTAAGTTTAACCTAAAGGTACCCTTAGGTATAGTCTGCAGAAATTCAGAAAGTATGCATAAGACCTCAAGAAATCTGCCAGAGAGCCCTCATGCGCTTGATTTGACAGTGGGGCAGCCTTAAGCCCTCAAAGGCTTTAGCACAAATGTGCCACAAAGTTGGTAAGTCTCTGAGTGTGGACACTGGGATTATCTCCTAGAAGCAAGGCTTGCTATTCAGCAGCGATCTTGAAATGCTTTAAGCACTTCTTTAGATAATGACTTAAAAAAAAAATACCCAAATTAATTGAAATGGTCTGGGACATAAAACCTGCATGTGCAGTGTAACGAGGAAATCTGAGGGGGAAAAAAAGTGCCAACTTTGCCCAAAAAAGTGAAGAAGTTATACTTATATCACTATCTTTCACTACTAGAGCTAAAAAGAATAATAATTCAGAGGACTGCACTCTTTAAACATGCAGGGATTTCAAGAATAAAACTAGACTGTAATCTGAACCTTGTTTTCTTCCAGGAATTTAAGCTTGATGGTGACATCACTACGCAGCCTTTCATATTTGTCTCTGTGGATCTGGTACTCATGCTGAGCCATCTCAATGCGAACCACGCCAGCTGCATCCCTTGGTCCCAAACTCAGTTCCTCCAGATCAGAGCGATAGGCATCAAACTCAAGTCTGAACACAAACACAAGACTGAGTTATTTTCTAGGCAACCATTAAGTTTAACCACTTAATGGTTGTACATCTTAGTAGTTCAATACCTTGCATTTTCGTACTGCTTAATCGTCATCAAAGTATCTTCCATTGTTTTGTTGACCAGTGTGTTGACACTGGATACGAAGAAGTTGATGGCACCAAGTAGAGCCTCGCCATTCTTACACAACAGCTTTTGTGTTTCTGCATTATACCCAAACTCATCCTGCAGAGAAATACAGAGGTTTTACCTGCCAATGTCATGACATGTCATATGGGGAGATTCTGCAATACTATACCTGCAACTCTGGGGACTTCTGGCTGAGGTCAGTGAAGGCATCTCCTAGAGCCTGCTGCGTCTGCACAATTCTTTGAAAGTGATCGGTGAGAGCGGTGGCCAGTCTTAGGATGTTTTCATACTTGCTCTTCGTGTCTCTTAACACGTCAATCTGAGCCTCAAGTTCCAGGTCTACTGTCCGTGAGCCTCGGCCAAACTTTTCTGAGAACATCTGCTTTGTACACTGCGCAATGAATATGAACAGAGAACAGCACACGGTGTCAACGCAACCTGATGTAGTCTTTGGAACACAGACATATCCAAGCATATCTATTCCATTTTAAAAACACAGCATGCACACATAGTGCAGAATACCTTGTACGTGTTTATGCCCCATTTCTTCACACTGTCCAGTTTCTCCACTGCTACACCACGAGAAACTTCTTCAGTTGAATTTGTGTTATGGTTCGACGACCCTAAAAAGAACATAAAAGCTAGAAATAAACACACAGTGTACACAGTACTGGAGCTTCTTCTATGAGGAGAAGTTTTTAAGGCAGTGGTTTACAGAAAATAAGTGAGGACAGTGTGGACAGGGTGATGAGCATGGTGATACCTGGATGCTGCTCTGTGTGGTGGGCAAGTCGACTTGCTGCAGATTGACTTTTAGGCAAGTTAACACCCCTGGATTTCATGCGAATGTCTGAAATGAACATGCCGGTGATATAGAGTAAGAATGAGAGGAAGACATGTAAAAATGACTGTAGTGAAACATGCCAGAGCAGCTTGGGAGTGAGATATGCCGCAGAACAGCAGAGCATGAAGACCGAAGCCCCTTTCTGACATGGGATTTGTAGAATTGCTGGCTTCATTAATTTGTTGAAGTAATTCAGTCATTCAGACATAGGTAGCTTCTGTGTGAATCTTCAAGCATTCCCACAATATTTGTAGAAATAACCATGGTAACTGGACTGGATATTATGTTACACAATGCTCTTATATCCAGATCAATCCTGTGTCAGTGGTACTTAAGTCATGAAATGTGACATACTGCATTCACACAACATGTGTAAATCTGTGCACTTTCTTTGATTTGTAAATGATCATGGAGAAAGTGCGCTGCTATACGCTGTGCATTCAGACATGAAGCCACCCACGGAAAAGGAGTGAAAGTCCAAAAGGAGCTTAAAAACTGTTATGCTCTGCAGTGGAGGACACATAAAGAGCAGGGTTAGAGGGGTTTTGAAGTAAATAATAATCCACCAGGCAGGCTTCACATGCACAATAAAAGCATTAAAAAAAGAAGATGAAAATGGAATTCATGGGATGAGATGCAAGTACTGGCAAAATGGTCAAAGTGCATTTCAAAGTACAGAACAGAACAGATTTTTTTTTAGACATCAACACAACATTGAATGTGACAGCCCTGTAATATCTGGTTAGTTCATTCCTATTTTTGAAAGGTGCCAAAACATTACTTCTTGCTGAAGCTGTTCAGTGGCAGAGTTCGGTAGGTACAAGCAAGGTTACATACAAGTCCGCTCATCAAGCCTCAAAACCTCTTACAAGGGGGCAAATAAGACCAACATATCAAGGTTAAATAAGAAAGAAAGGGGTTATTAGAATACACAGCCACCTGGTCCTGGTGCAGGGGCTTGTCTTCTGTCCAGATACTCGGGGTTGAAGTAAACTGCGGGTCCTAAGGAATATGGATGTTTGTGACATAAACCAGGAGACTGCAGGTCAGCAGCTCTCTTGTGACACACAAAGAAAAGCTCCTGCTATTGTTTCTTAAAAGATGCACTAAGTATCAACCTCTTTCAGTAACTGAAAGACAGTACAAGCACTGATCTCTGACACAGCCTTTATCTAACAACAGCCAGAACATCGTGAAACAAAATATCTTTAAGGGTATTTGTGTCTGTCAGCCCCTGGAAAAGGAGTTGCCGGGTCAACTGTACTTATTAAAAATCCTGTTCAACTGATGTGTGCGTTTTAGCATGAAAATTACTTACTGAACAGCAACTTGTACTTAATGCACCTTTAAATTTGTAATATCCCTGCAGATATTACTTAGAAGAATAAACAACAAAGCAATACCTGCAGAGAATGGAAGCATGGTTTGCTAAAAGTACCTTTGATACTGCTGGTTGGGATGATGCCCCCTGCAGGTCCTCCATAACCTCCAGAGACAATACTGGTTTCATTCAGGTTGGGTCCAGACACCATCACCTGCTGCAGATCCTGAGTTAAAACAGATAAACACAATTTATTAGCTTTTTCAAAGTATCTGCATGGATGTTAAGGTGCACAAAAATGCTGAGCACACTTGATCATTTTATGAAACAATGTAATTTTATTTATCTTGGTCAGACCCACAAAGCAGTAATCTTAAACATAAACATAAATGTATGTCATCCATAACTTTTAGTTAAAATGAACAGAATCTATTTTTTGTAAAGCTGACGTGCAGACAGATAACATACAAAACATTTGATTATGAGCTAAAAATAATAATATTACTTGTAGTAGTCATACATTTCATTATAGAGGCCTCAGTATTGCTTATTCTAATGCTACTAATGTCATTGCTGGTGTAGCTTTCTTAATCCCAATGGGCTTTACAAATGGTGCACCAACCTTTTAATTTTACTGACAGTTTGTCATGCAAACGCTCATTTATGTCACAGTTTCCTCCTGTAGGTGCTCTGAACGATTCAACGTTATCGGGTTGGAGGTACACATCTACTGTCCCTAGCTACAGGTACATGGTAGGGTAACATTTGGCCTAACCAGCCATGAACTGTACAATCACGCAAAATTTAGGGAAACTAGATACTGTTATAAGCAAAATAGCATTATTCATTTCCACAGTGAGTGAGGTGAGATGAAGCATCACTGACCTGCTCCAGACTGTCATCCTCTGGGAGAGTGCCTGTGTCTCCATTGCTGTTAATGGGGATCTCCATGGTTGCAGCCTTGCTCATGATACTGTCTGCCATAATGAAATCTCTGCAAGAAAGACAATAGCACATAAAGCTGGGGGAGAAAAACAGAACAATGCTAGCCTACATCGACACAGAATAACAGCTGGCTTACACTGATGCTAACGTGATTGACCAATAGCAACGGTGCTGATGTGGCTTGCTAGTGGGCTACTACCTGACAGCTAGCTTCAAATCCTCACCACTGTAGCTGAGACTGGAGCCAAGTTTCAGTCGCCAGAAAGACTAAACAAGTCGCGCGGGCAGTAGCCTTGAAATATAACATAAATTAAACGGAGGCACCGCTGTTTTTACTTAGTATCCCATACTACATCCATGATTACTCATCCTGAATCGTTCACATGATCATCTACCTGCTTCCATAGAATTCAGACAGAAAATCCCTGCATCCAGCCAGGTCGCAGCTTTAATAGTACGACTTCGGAATAAAGGTTTTCGTGATTTTTATTTTTGTTGTGCGTCACATTAGGTTCCATTTAAAAGCACTGTGCTTCAAGTGAAATGCACAATGTATGTTTTTAAATGTACTTTATGTGTCAAAAAGCAGGCTGAGAGGGATACTGTAATTTGATGCTCTTATTTTGAAGAATAATAACGTATCATCGTCGTCAAGCCTCCCCCATCTTCCACGTCGTACGGTGCTGACGTAGCGTTTTCCTCTGACCTGCAGTACCTGATTTCTCCTGAAGATGTCAGTAGCACTTCACGGCCCAGTAGAGAGAAACTAGAACATGGCAAATCTAGAGTAACTCAATCAGTAATATGGCTCTGGTCCCTCAAATGTTGTGAGTATTAATCATTAAAGCCTAGGTTGTTACATCTTAATCGTTCCATTGATTGCAATATCTCCTGAAATCAAACTGTATAAATACAGTCGTTTGTTTTGAGTTGTGAAAGGCTTTGAGATAGACCTCACCCTAGCAAACTGGCCGCACTTCCAATTATTTGCCTCATTTATTTCAATCAGGGACGCAAGCAAAGTGCACATGGCCTCCAAATGTAGAAGTTTTTCTGTAATTATTCCGGCTCGAAGGAGAGCACCAACCCTTCACACACGCTCACAATGTATTCCTAATGGTTAATTTTCCTCCATGCACTGATTACCTACAAGTGACATATTTTCCAGACTTCTAAAAATCTCCTCCTTCGTTTTCAGTATTCTACACAGCATGAATTTGACAAGCGCATTTCTAGGATCAAAGCAGGCAAAATGGCAAATCATGTAGGTTATGCATGTTTCCCCCCCCTAATCAACAATCCACTTGTCAGCAGTGATTTGACTGGCATGGGTATGTGCTCCGCCTTTGATTCTCCTTCCAAATTAATATTATTTTAGCACCATCTTGGACTACTGCGTGCTGCACCAAGTATATTTTCTTGTTTCCTCAAACATTCTCAATCATGTCATCCCATGTCCAAAACGAACTAGATGTATGTAGAACCATGGTGGAATCTCGAGGTCAAGATGGTCAAACGGTATAGGTGAGCCTTTTATCCCTGCCCCAGATACACAAAACTGCAGTTGAAATTCTGCCTACATAAACTTTTGTATTTCAAAAACTGACAATCTGTCAAGCATGACCATGCCACATTGCAGTCAGCCATGTGTGAAAAGTTAAGACAGTTTTTGATGTGGTCCCATTAATCATGCATTCAGCAAAACTGCCCTGCATGCGGTCCTGAAACCGGAAGTCACTTTTCTGATGTGCATCATAAATACACATTGAGCAGAGTTATCACAAACTTTAAATAGTGGCTTTGAACGAAGGGATGTGCTCCAGGTTGCAGTAGTGCAATAATAAACTGAACATAATGATCAAACTAACTAAACCTCGACTCCAAACAAAGCATATCAGTGTTTCTGCCTATTGCATCTGTATAGTCACAGCTGGGAAAAGAAGGTGAGCTCAGACCAGTGTGTCTTCCAGAAATGGAAAAATGAATGTGTCATAGTCATAGGAGGAGTTTCAGTTCTTGTGATAATGCTCAGTTTTGGTTCCAGCTTTCATTTGTTATTGTTATGGCTTTTTTGTGTTTGCAGAGCCCTCAGTGTTTCCTTCTCTTGTCTCATTGTGTCTCATCTCTCTGTTAGTGCTTTTGTCTTCCTGCGTTCTCCTCTTTAACAACATGGGTACGTTCGACTTACCTCCTACCTGCTTTTCCTTAACCTAGACCTGATGGAAAACATCAGTGAGGTCTAGGAGGAATGTGGAAGAGAATTCATGAAGACTTAGGAAAAATAAGGGTGTTATGCAGAGAATCCAACTGTTGTTACACTATACTCATTAATGATGTGACAGCTGATGTCTGTCATATTAATTAAAGACTACAAAATCTGACTTCACACCAGTATGTTCTTACACAGTTGTTTCATGCAGGTGATATAAATGAAAAGCACACAAAAAAGAAAGAAATTTATTTCCTTTCCATTCATAAAGGATGGGCCAGTGTGTCCTTTTCTCAAAGGGGGTAATATAGGAGGCATCAAAGCACCTTTCCTTAGCATTTAAAGACCTTCATTTATTATGGCTGACAGACAATTACTTCTGGCTGGGTCCTACTGAGTTAGGAACCCTCCTTAACCAAATGTATTATTCTTTTGCAGCTCTTGTTAAGTGTTAGTCCTCATGCCCCATGTTTTACTGTAAAGGTTATCATGTATTTTGCCCTAGTTATATTTCCTGTCCTTGTCTTTCCTGTGATTGTTGGCCCCACCCTCATTGTTTTCAACTATTGTTGATAGTCTTACCTGTGCCTTATTCCCAGTATTGTCTCACTGCAATATCACTTGTCTTTGTCCAATCATTTGCAAGCCAGTTATCGGTGTTCTATATTTGGATCCTTTTCACAACTCTCATAGTCCCTCTCTATAGTAGTATACTTAGCTATTCTAAGTATAATAAGCATACTATGTTTATAGTTTTAGATACTTTGTAAAAGAAAAATTACAAATGTTTTTTGTCTTCCTTTCACACTAGAGGGGCGTGCTACCAAATGAGATTAGTGGGTTAGCAAGCTATGTCAAGCTGAAAGCCACAGGGATCTGTGTCATGAAAGTGCCTCTATTTTTACCTGGCTGAATCACCATGGTAACTTACTCTGACCATATAACCTGGTCAGGAGAAGGTTATGTTCAGAATTTTGTTTTAAGATTGGCTGGAAGCACCAGATTTTCGTTGATCCTTTCATTTAAAGCATGTTTTAAGTGAAATTCGTTGTCAAATCATTAAAGCCGCTGAATGATGCACAAACTGTGTGTGGCATTGTCATGGGTCGTTTTCATGTATTAATTTGGTGAAGCAGAAAATGTACAAATGTTTTTATACTTATTATAATCTGCTGCTTAGTCTGTGTTACATTGCTGGAATTGTACATAAGGCACATCCTCTTCTGTTGATCCAAATCCAGCTGGAGCCAATCCCAGCTGCCATAGGGAGAGTGGCAGGTACACCCTGGACAGGTCACCAATCTGCCTGGTCAACCAAAAAATTAATTTCCCTTTGATCTGCTGACTAACTAAAGTAATATCCTTTATTAGGCTACGGGACATTAACCTTTAACGTCTGAATTTCTCCAGTTTAAGATTTCAGAGCTCTAATGTGCAGCCACACCTTAGAAATAAACAGGAGCCCACTCAGCAATAAATGATTACCTGTAATTAAAATGTTTATTTTACTGCTCTGTGCACTAACAGATTAAGGATTTTCTGTAGCATTAATCTCTTGTCATTTTTACAACAGTGTTGCATTTTAATGTTATCTTTTTTTTAATCTTCTTTATAGATTTTTAATCACTGTTTTATCATCATAATCATCCAAGGATGTCTTTGATTGGGGTAGGCAGCACTCAGACAGATCATTTTGCGCAGAAGTAGAGCCATCTGACCCGTGAAACCACCCTTTTTATATGAGCGTGCTGATGCAGAGAGCCCAGCTTAATGGAGACAGTTGATAACCACCATCACGATACCCGTTATCTCCAACTGGAGCTTTAGGTTTGGTCGAGGAGCATAGCTGTGTCAAATGTGTTTATTCCTGGCATACGCCTCAGGACAACATGTCTTCATATCTTCTGTTGAGAACGTTACTTTATCTGGTGAAGCCACTGAAAGATGGAAAGCAAAGATTAATTGACAGCAGCTTAACAGATCTACAGTACATACTGTTGACATGGTGACCCAATACAACTGCATGTTTTGAGTCATAAAACTACAAATATACACGTGTCTTGTAGGTCAGTACCTATAAGAGATGAATGTATTATTTTTAACAAAAGGTACACTGCTAAACATTTTCATGGTTAGCCAGCTACTATTTTTTTTCTTTTTTTCCTTTTTTCTTTTAGTTTGAGTGAATAATTGAATGGGTATGTTTTGGCTTCCCATTTGAAAAGAGTGACTGACTCAACATCCTTTAGCATAGGTACCTTTGACCTGCACATTATTCATGGGCCACAAACAGTGTGCGGTTGCTGAAACTTGACTTTTAAAATGAGTTGTTTTGTTTTTTGAGTGGAAGTAAAAGAGATTAGGTGCAGCAGTTAGTCATTTTGAGATGTAATTAAGGCAAATTAAAGCAGAGTTTAATCACAAATTCTCTCACGTTTCAGCATTTTAATGTTATAAACTCCACAGATGTAGCTTCGTGAGAGTTTTACATTTTAACAAGGCAGCAGTGGGGGGTTTATACCAGTTGTCAGACTTCCATCTATACTCAAACCCTTCCTTGGATAGAAATTTCAGAACACCGAATTCTCACAGACGTGAATGTAAATTTAGTGTCGCCTATAAATTTAGAACAAGGCCAAATTAAATTTTAAAGGTCTCAGGCGGGGTTCCCACTGAGACGGTAGAGCATGTCACAAAGGCAGCTTATGTATGTGAGGAGAGCGTGAGACCTAAACCACAGTGCACCCCTCCCCCTGTCATTTTAGAGAATAGTTCATCTTGTTTTTAATGATCATTAAGCATGCTTCCAGATGTTGGTAGGGAAATTCATCCTCACACAGTCTCCTGTGCTCTACAGCAGAAAACAAGAGTAGAGTGATACAGGAGATCCAAGAAAACAACGGAAAGTAGTGCTGCCTGCATCTTTAATTCATGGGAATTACAAACATTGCTCAATTCTTACATTATAGAACATATGGAAGTGATTTTTATAGTATATTTAATGTGCCATTTCAAACAGTCTATCAACCGCTTTCCCAACTGGCGATTCAGTCAATGCTCTCTCAGAGACAGAGCAATTCATCATCGTAATGGGTCCTTGGATGCTGTAAATGTCAGTTATAGATTGTCTGAGAAGGCAACACATAATCAAGAACAATAAATATTTATATGCTTTCACTTTACTGAATATTGCGCTCAGAGTAATTATAAATTTATGCTTTGAAAAGGTTTCGGTTACAAAGAAAAACAGATATGGTTCCGTGTGAATATGTTTTAGAGCGATACGTCCAATTTCTAAAGACGAGAAACATTATTTTGACTGACAGATGTTTTTACATGAATTATTACTGAAAGACTCTTTGTTCCTCCTGCCTCCTGTTTTTGAAGGCTTTCATGTAAGAATAAACACAGAGCTGTCAAGAGCATTTTTGAAAATATTATTCATTTCCCAAACAACTGAAGAAAGTCATATTTTAGCACATGACTAGAAAAACAAAAACAAGCTTAATTGAATTATTTACTTTGACATCTAGAAGATTTTAAAAGTAGGATTTTAAAAGGCTATATTCAGTCTTTCAAGGCATAGTTTTTCTTCTCTATAACCATTCTCTGGCAATTTGCTACTTGACGTGAGTGTGAGGCGTGAGAGCGATGGTCCCTGTAAAATACAGGGTTAGCTATTGCTCTGATGTTTTTAATTATATTCACCTGCATAATCAGAGGACAACCAGTCAGAGGCCGCAAATAAACCGAGAGGGCAATTTAAGAATCGTAAATCCCACAAGGGCTTGTTGGCATTTTCACTGAAGTGTTAAAGTAGTTATTTGTTTTCCCGAATGCTACCTTTGGTTAGTATACAGAAGCTGTGGTTAGAAAATGCACGAAAGGCCATGTTTGGTTTCTTTATACTGTTTACTTACTTTGTCATGCAATTTTCTGTTGCAGGCTTCCAATTTTGACTCATTTTTCTTTCTGTAGCTTCATGTTTTTTCTCCAAATAAGAATATATCTTACTCTTATATACATTCACAAGAAACTTTAATATATACATCATCCTAGTACCAGGTGGGACCCCTTCAGAATTGCCTAAATTCTTCATGGCTAAGATCCAATAAGATGCTGGAGATATTGGTACATATTTTTATGCAGTTGCAAATTTGTGGGCTGCACATCCATGATACAAATCTTTCGTTCAACTTTATCTCCAAGGTGCTCTATTGGACTGGAGACCAATGAAGTATAAAGAACTCCTACTGGAAGTAGCCATGAGTGCACTGTGCTCATAAAAGGATCGACATGGTCGGCAAGAATATTCAGGTAAGCTGTGACAATCAAATAATGTTCAGTTGGGCCCAAAGTGTGACAGAAAAATATCCTCTTCACCGCTGCAGTAGTATTACCAGCCTAACACCTTGAAACAAGGCAGGATCAATCCATGATTTCTTTTTTTATGCCAAATTCTGACCCTACCATCTGAAAGTTGCAGCAGAAATCAAGACTCATCAGTCTAGGCAACATTTTTCCAATCTTTTATTGACAAATTTTTTGGTCAGTCTGTGTGAATTGTAGCCTCAGTTTCCTGACACTCACTGGATATTTTCTCATTTTTGGACCATTCTCTAGAGATATTTGTGTGGGAAAATCCAAATAGATAAACAGTTTCTGAAATACTCACACTAGCCCGTTTGACAATAACAACAATGCCATGTTCAGAATCATTTAAATCACCTTTCTTCCCCATTCTGATGCTCAGTGCGAACTTCATCAGGCCGTCTTGACCATTTCCTAATTGTGCTGAGCTGCTACCATGAGATTGACAGAATAGATGATTGCTTTTATGAGCAGTTAAACAGGTGTACCTAATAAACTGCCTTTAGTCCTGCTAAGGCTGATTCCCATGGTCACACTAGCCTTTTTTTTTTTTTTTTGCTAATAGACATAAAGAAACTAATCAATGAAATTTTCCTTATGCATATTGCATAAAATATCTTCTGTAAACATCACATAAAGAAGCCCGCTGTGTATCTAGCATGTTTTTTTCTCCTTTTGCTTATCGCTCGGGACATGATTCCTCTGGCATGCAGTAAGTGGAACAACACCTGCATGTGTCTTGCGTATTAAATCACAGCAGCAGGCGAGATACGGTAAAACAGACATGCAGCCAAGTGACATTTGTGAGTTAACAACAGTTTTACCCTCTGTCACCTTGAGTTTAAACCCCAGAGTCCCCTGAAACTGGTATAATTTCCAAAGCTACACACTAAATATTACTGTAACTCTGTCACTCATTAAGGTATAAGCTGCTTCACAGATGTGGCCACAGTGGTTAATGGCTCAACTCAGCACCTTATGCAAGGTTTATACACTTTTCATGAGGCGGAGTACATTTTGAGTGTCGCGCAGACTTCAAAGTGATATGTAAATGTGGTGAGACTTGTGCCTGAAATATTTTGTGTATCTTCTGAAGAGAAGACATTTCAAAAGGAGATAAGTAGAAATCACAACTGGGCACTATAAGAGATAATAAAAAAATACTGAGTTGATTGTGGGCCCCCCACTGATTCCTAAAACCCACAGGAGCAAAAACAAACATGTGAAAGCTCCACGTATGTCTTTCCATTCTTTCATGTTGAGCTGTATCCGAGCATGCTAACCACCCGATTATGTGTATTTTATATTTTTTACCCACACAACACTATTTGAAAGGGCAAAAACCATGTCACAAATGAGGAATTCACCATGCAGCAGGAGTACATTTGTGGAAAAGGTTTTTTTTTGTTTTTCTGTTTGGTTGTTTTGTTTTTTCCAAATAATAATTAAATCTGACTGACAGTGTAAATTAGACAGTTGTGGTTTAAACAAAGTGTTTCTAGCATGTGTTTTGAATCACATTGGATGCATTGAGGAGCTTTGTTTATTCAGGCATTTAAAACTCTGTAAAGATGCATTAGATGACAAAGATAAGGTGCTAACCTTTGGAACCAAGCGCATTATTTGTAAGAGAAGACTGATCCTATTTTACTTTCCTGAGCTATAAGGGCTGAATCACATCTCACCACCTACTCTCTGAATACTAAACAATGCTCTTTGAAGTTTCAGAACAAATTTGCAAAGCAGAGCATCACAACTGTGGCGTTTAGCAACTTTAGAAAGTTCAACTCTTATTTTGCAAATTAATACAGGATCAAAGTATGTATACGACTCTGTTATTGCACAGTTTCACATTTTGGCATGGGTTTTCTTTCAGACTGACAAAGGGCTACTTAAAGATTTTTGGAAAATATAAAATAATTTCAGGGCAGCAGCAAGAAGGTCCTGAGTTCAATTCCACCATCAGGCCGGGGTCTTTCTGTGTGGAGTTTGCATGTTGTACCTGTGTTTGCGTGGGTTCCCTCCGGGCACTCTGGCTTCCTCCCACCATCCAAAGACATGCAGTTTGTTAATCCAAATTACCCATAGGTGTGAATGTGAGCACGAATGGTTGTCTGTCTCTGTGTGTTAGCCCTGCGACAGACTGGCGACCTGTCCAGAGAAGGTCCTGGGTTCGAATCTGCAGCCTGGCTAATTTGCACTGGGTTCTCTCTGGGTATTGTGGTTTCCTCCCACAGTTAAAAATCATGCAGTTATTAGTTAGGTTAGGTTAATTGGTGATTCCCATGAATGTGAATGCAAATGGTTGTTTGTCTCTATGTGATGAGCTGTCCAGGGTGTACCCTGCCTCTTAAATCTATAACTTCAGGGTTATGCCCCCCCGCAACTCGGATAAAGATAGAAGGATAGTAGTTGTTGTAAATCCATTTACTTTTTATGTTAACCAGACTCTAGACTTTGTTGAACAGTATGTAATATGAAGATAACATGTAGTATTTAAGTGACCAAGTAGTATCAGGGTAAAAGTTATTGAATAGTTTTGGAATAAAATGACAAAATCGTGAACGATTAAAATAATCCAAGAGTTCAACTTACTTCATCTAAACATGTTTCAGTCACATTTCATCAACACAAAATGCACAGGTTTATTGAATATGAATAAGTTGTGTTGATTTAACTAAGTTGTTTAAGTTTCTGCCAAAGCAAAATAGTTGTGTGCAACCAATGTCCATTACTGAATTAAGTAAATCCAACATGGTCCTTTTTTCAGCTGGAATAAGCTCCAGCGACCCTGAAAAGGAGAAGACGAAGCGGATGGATAAAATTATTTCAAAAGCATTTTTTCTGACATTGCTTCTAACATGACAGAGAGAAAAGATACCCCTTCTTCTTTCAAAATCAACTAAATGGCTGTGAGTTTTGACCTTTAAACGTTTGTGCTATTAACAAAAAAACCCAAAAACGTATAAATGATTAGAATGTGTGAAAAGAAAAAGAAATGTTCAGATAATCAAATACTTTATGCCAGGTAATTGATAATTTTCTGTTAACTGAATCAGATTATGGTTTACAGTAACAACATCAATGTCAGGCAAATAGGGGGATTGCTTTTTCACACAGGACCGGGTAGCTTTGGACAGCTTTTGTTCCCCAATAAATGAAGTCATATTTACTCGGTTTATCTAATATGATTTTTTTATAATAAAGTTATGGGGCCTGGCCACTGGAGCGACAATGTGCTCGGCCTCACCAGCACCAAGTGGTATCATTGATCTAAAACTCTTCATTGAATTTGTGTTGCTGGCAACTTGTGAAAGATTTTTATTAGAATTCTCTGGTACATATTATGGCTTGCTGAGTTGACAGCTTGTTCAATGAAGTTTGTGCTTCAGTTTCGGTGAGTGGAATTCTGGGATTTTATTAGTCTGTTACTCAGCACTAATTGGCAGGTGTGTGTGTTTAGGCTAGCAACTTGTTAACCAAGCCAGGTAGTGATACCTGATAACTGATAACACATATGACCTCCCACCACGGAGACAGAAAGAAATTTAACACTGAAACTATTGGTTAATAATTATTGTTTATTAATGTGCATTAGCTCTTGAATGTCTGCATGAGCTTTGTGGTACTATGCAGCAACCATACTGCACCATCATAGACACACATAAATTCTGTATGAGATAAAAGTGTATTTATGGCGTGGGTTATTTATTTTTCTTTTGGTAACACTAAAATAGATTTTTTTTTTTAATGTAGGGGACTCAAAGGAACAAGCAGTCAATTTCTCAGGATATCAGTTACATTCTTGTCTGAACTTAAAGTTTCGGTTTCCTATGAGTAGTAAAAAGTTTTGAAATTATGAGCCATAACTTTTATGAGATGCTGAGTGTGGTACTCCAACATCCAAGCAGACTGTGTATAGTGAACAAATTATAATGATGAGAGAAAATCTCCTTAACGTCAATATTTTTGAAGTGAATTGCAGTGTAAAATACATAATCATTCAAACACAGACAGTATCTATTTAGATGTGGAATCAAAGTGAAAGCAGATGTTACTGGAGGGTAAAATACTTTCCACTTAAAGTAGGCCACTCTTGTTCATAGCGCTCTCAGTAGCTGGGCTTATTCCAGAAACCAGGCAGGAGACGTGAAGTTCAAACTACAAGGCTCCCACTGCTTTCACCACGTTGCCTTTACAACAAAAGTCCATTTCCCAGGGTAGAGATGAAGAATGGTAACCCAAGAATCCAGATACAAATGTGTATTTATGTGAGTAGTCAAAAAAATTGCCATATTGTAAACATATATGGCTGCTACAACTGAAAAGGAGAGAGGAACACTCATCAAGAAGGCCATTTAGCATAATAAAAGAGTAATTACCTCAGCCAGAGCTAAAGCAGTGTGAAAATAACATCTCATACACATTGCAGTATACATCAAAAGTGAGTACACCGCTATGCAATACATCACTTACATTTGAAGTTATTAAAAACTGTATTATCCCAGCATACACCACCATTCTGGCACTGTGTTTCAGCTGATTCTTCCATCTTTAAAGAGATTTCTTAGTAGTTCTTTTCCTTATGAAAACATGACGTACAAAATGCAGCTCGACATATCCCAGGTCCAAAACAGAGAACCTTCCGGTGTTCATACATCATTTTATTACCACATTTACACAATTAGGATAATTAAAAACTCATAGGCTATGTTTTATTTTCAGGTTTTCTTCAGGTTGTATTTGTTTTAGTCTTCATAGCATATTTGTTCTTGATTGTCAAGTCAGAAATAATGCACTTATTGGGAGGCTTCCAATAAGTGTGTTGTACTTTTTTTCCCCACTTCTGCTGTTATACATGTGCACCATTTGTTCTGTGTAGCTACATTTACGACACTGCACACTAACACAGGTGTTTTTGCTTATTCTGTCTAATTAGGTTTATGAGAGTTATGTGAATTTGGTTCTTTTCAGCTGCTTTTTTTGCATCAAAGCACAAGGTTATATTTCAATCTTCCCCCATTAACTGCACTACAGTTAAACACTGTACACCTTTAAATCTCCAAGCTGCTCACAAGTAAATTAAGTACACAAAGCACATGGTACATAATTGTATAATGGGAAGTGGAAAATTGGAAAGGCTCTTTCACGCCTGTGCGAGACACCCACATGTAAACAACTAGCAAAAAAGAGATCAATGCTCCTGACCTAACCTCAAAGTGAGTTTGCTGAGGCTCGTTTTTTATTTTGTGCCAGATAATTGTGCCAGTGCACTGATAATTAGATGACTTCACTCGAAATCATTCTAATTATTATTCAGTATTATTTTTCCTTTTGTTGTACTGTGTCATATGTCACAGCATTTACTAATTCAATAGCTTTTTTAAAAGGATTGGTGGTGTTCAAACTTGATTGTTATATCGCTGAATAATACCAAGCGAAACACTGGGACAACACACAGCTCTTTAATTTTTTATAAAAAAGCACAACATCAAGAATGATGCAAAATTTCCCATGGTAGCTTCTATTTAAACAAGCAGCAAATTTAAAACAAATTATTCACAATATGTTGTTATGTGGCTTTAATTGTCATCATAACCATCTTTTGGATTCGTTTTTCCAAACTAGGAAAGTTCTTGATCTTCTGATGACATTAAAGTTTGCTAATTAAAACAGAAGCAAATAAATTAACTAGAAGCAGTTAGTCACAAACAAAAGGTGAAAAAATCATTGCATACACATCGGAACCAATTCGTCAAAAGGTACATCAGTAAATGCATTGCTCTTAGATGTAAGTCTTAGCAAGCACTATGTGGCCTTCGAAACAAATAATTAGATAGCTAAATAAAGCAAGTTGTTTTACATTTTCTCAGAGGGGATTTAAGAGAGTAATTCCAAGGTGTCCCTGTGCATTCTTTATTTGTAGTGTTGTAAAGAAACCGCACAAACAATCTGAATGGAATCAGATTGGTTGAGGGAGAACAGTAGTCTTCAGCAGTTATCAGCCGTGTATTGAATTGGAAATGGTTGATAACGACAATAGTTCTTGATTAGAGTAAAAATCAACAAAGTTCCCGGGTCCGAGAGAATGAAGAAACATTGCCAAACTGCTATCAAACTACTACCTCGAATAACTATGCCAATATGTGAAAGTTAAAATGTGGTGTCCGTTGGTGTGCACTGAATACAAATGATTATGACAAAATGGGAAATTTAAGCGCTTTAGCTAAGGAAACCACTCTAATCACCAACTCCCCTGGGAGCGTGCACAGCAACAAGAAAATTAGTGGTAACATATTCATTCAGATTTGGCGATCTTACTTCTCTTCATTGAGCTGAGCTGAGCCTTGGGTGAAAAAAAACACTTGCCAGCTAAGCACTGCCATATGTTATTGGCTGATTATGTGTATCATAATAAATCCTCAAAGCATTCAATAGAACATATGAGCATTCGATATAAACGCAATTTATAAATACATCATAAGTCATTATTCCCCCTTCAGCTGCAGCTTCAATATTATTCCCCACCTTATTGCCACTGCAAATTGTCATATACAAAGAAAATAACGTGTACACTGTCTGATAAGGTTAATTAAGTCACTGCACTGTTCAAATCTCTATGAAGGCTAAGCTCATGTTTTGTGGGACTAAAGAAAACACAAATATTGCATTATATTATTGTGTTACATGCCATCAGCATAGACAAACATAGTTATCAAAAGCCAACCCAAAAAGCAGTTGGTCTTAATAAAGATGCGGAAATCTGTTTATCAGTCTGCTACTTACTTACTTTTAAATCCAAATTGCCTGGAAGGCCTTCCTGGCCCTCGTACATTTTGATGTCAGAAGGTTAATTAGTAGCAGGGATTAAATATTTCTCCATGTTCTTATTCAGGTGCTTTACTGGAAAAGTGTTTGCAACTTTAAAAAGTTAGTAAGCTTATTGTCAGAAAGGCAGTTTACGTTAAAATGTCCTCTTGTTTTCTGTGTCTGTGGAAGGTCAGTAGCGGGATCACTAACAAATGGGTTAATCAGTCTAAAAAAAGAGTAATCTTGTGGGAAAACACTATACTAAAAGTTTTAAAGAGAGATGAAAATCTTGGGGGGTTTTCAAGATTTCAAAAAGTTCTTTTCAGACAGCTCTGTGAAAAAGCAGAGTCAAACATTTAACATCTCTACAGCTGGAAACCAAGCAAGTCTGGAGAGTCTGTTGATAAAAGCATGATGAAAGCTACATTTGGAACAGATTTTAAAAACAGATTTCCACTCAAACTATTTGAGTTTTGTGTTTTCAGATTTAGAGCCACAAATTAATATAGTGTACATATTTGGTGTAATCTGATATGCATGTATCCTACATGTCCAGGATCATAACAGGATCCCCATATTCTTTATAATTAGTAAGCTTCATGCATGATTACCAAGTTTTCAGCTGACATATGTTTTTGTTGTCAGAACTTTGTTAAACTGGATGTATCAAATATTTTCCAAAGTAAAGCATGCACTATTTTATATATGGTTTAATTTAAGGTTTAATAAGAAGACAGAGGAAAATAACTCGGCCTTATTCTGGTCTTTTTATTTATACCTGTCCGCACATATTTTCATAGTCACTGATTTATGTCCCCAAGATGGATCTGTTGGAAGGTAAAGATGTCTGTTAAAACAGGTGTTGAGTGCTGAGTTCTTCAGTTACAACCGTTGGACGTCAGTGTTGGTTTATCTGACCAAATCTGTCTAAAAAACATGTTTATGTGCCTCTACAAAACTACTTTCCCCTTGGATGCATATATATATAATCTCCCTGACCACCTGTATACTTTGCAGGAGATACAGATTGTCGGACCATTGTACGGGGAAACTTCATATTAAACATTCTTCTCTGAAACTGCCTGCAAGTGAGGAGCACTACAAGTGTGTATTTGATTCACTAACAAGAATGGAGCTGGGATCTGTTTGCATTTAGTAAATCTGGCTATCCAAAGGTTTGTCCAGTACTGAGCCAGACTCGTATACAGATGTGAAACTAAAGAAAACATTTCCAACTCTAACTGACAAGTTTAGGTCTGTGCGCCAAGTTCCCAAGCAAAAACAAGGACAACAAAACAATTTGTTATAAAATATTTTAGACTACATTAAATGATTCACAGTGCTGTGCAAAACTCTTGAGCTGCCCCTCGTGTCTTCATATTTCCCTTCTCAGGAGCCAGACAGATTGGAACATTTTAAAGTGGTCTTGAGCAACAGTGCTGCAGGCTTTCTGAAGATCTTTCGAAGTTTCTCAATGGACATTTCATTGATTTTCGGCCATTTTCAGAGGAATGCTTTTTGGTTTCTTAAGCCATTTAACACTGACCTATGAATCATTCCAGCATTAAAAATACACCTGGAAAGGAATGGACCAGTGTTGTGTCTACCCATGACAAACAGCTTAACAAAGAACCAAGTTTAAATTCTATCTTTAGTAGCGATGAGAACTGCTGCTACAGTAACACATCTTTGGACCTTTGCAAACACCCTAACACATGTTAACATTAAGCTAGCCAAGAACCCAGAGTGATGTTAAAGGTGAGTAAATGCCAACCTCAGCCCAGCAGCCAGATCCTGATCTTCAAAAGGTAAAAAAAGCATGATGAGCAGGCAGGCTGCAGCCTTGCATGACTGCAAACACTTTCTACCTGTTCATGTCTCTAAGGTAGAATTGCTGTGGCGATTGCTTTAAAGTCACTTTGTGCTGGTTTTCATCTTTGCTCTGTGCCGTCAGCTTTGTTTTCCTTCCTAAATACTAAGAGAAAACTCATATGGGTGTCCGTATTTACATAAGGATTTGTCTTGATGTGTGGGATTGTAGTCTACAAGATTCTATAGTTAACTGGTAATTATGAGAAAATCCTTTTCCGTTAATTTTATGGAGAAACATGAAAATAATACAATGAGTAGTAAAACAAATTACTTTTTCCTGGGAGTAGTTAAGTAGCGTTCCCGGGAGTAGTTAAGTGTTATGCTTAATACATTGCTTCTTTTGAATAATGACCCCAACACTGAAATGAATATTTCATTTACCGGTTTACAAGAAAACACAAAGTGCACTTCAAAGGTCAGGAGTCAGTTAAATCAATTCAAACATTAATAAAATTCTAACTGTTGGAACATACATAAATTTGAACTTTTGACTAAATGTAAGCTAATGTGGAATAGCAGAAATTACGCTCACTCTATCACTTTTGACATTAACATTCAGATAGATTTTTTAAGGGATATAGGACTTCATGTACTGAGCTTAGGCATTGTAAACCTCTTACACACTAAGGTAATTCTATGCTACTGTCGAGAATGTAAAAATACAAAGAACTCGGAAAAGATACATTTGTTTGAGTGAATCGTTTCAAGGTTGTTATCCTAAGAAATTACAGCATCTACAGAATCAGTAATTGGAAATACTTTGTCATCAGTATGGCAGCACGCTGCTATGAGTCATTACTCTACAACCGCAGTACTCTCTATTTTCATTGGTGCCATCATATTTTGGCCCCTCGCCCTGAGAGACTGCAGCATCCTTTGCTCAAAATGGCATAATTACAGCTGTTGCCATAATAAACTAAGCCCCGATATCCCTACATGAAAGTCGTGAAAACTGTTATGTCATCATATTTTTTCAGCAGTAATTACAGCATTAATCAGGCACGATACCGTGTCATTTTCAAGCCTCTTTTTAGCAAAACAAAGAAATCTTAAATTGACATAAACAAGATTTCAATGAATAATCGGGAAATGTGCGCCAGCTGTAAATTGATGCCAGAATAACGTTAATTGTGACACTGTCAAATAAATTAGGGGACTGGGTTGTTTGTTTGTTTTCTCCCCGGGCTTGTTCTGCAAAGCTCTTAATTTTGTTGTCATCCAGTGCCATCATTGTTTTGGGGTTGTAACAAATGCTTCAAAGGAATAGATGGGAAATTTCAGTGTTACTTCAAAGCACTGAATCCAGTTAAAGGCATAAAAGCCAGAGCTGCTGTAACCATGTATTTTACATATAATGCACTACAAACAAGCCAAAAACAGCGAAGAATATTTGCACATTTGTCAAACAATAATCGCCTCATGCATAATTTATTCAATTCCTATTCTGCTTCCTCCACAAACCGCCGTACGCAATAAGTGCAACAAATCACAGAGACAGAATAGAATTAAGCTATGGGATGCATTGGAGTAAATGCTTCTGCAGCAGGCCTCCTGAACAGCGCCTGATGAAAATGAATTAACAATGAAAGACGAATTTAAATGGAGTAATTTAATCACGGCGAGTTTAAGACAAAAGTTAGAGAGGGTTGAAACAAATCAAAACAAAGTAAAGTCTGAAACACAAGCAGATGGACTAGTAATGGGAAGCAGGTTGGGCTGGTTGCTAAGTGACAAGGGCTAAGAAGAGGGTCCATAGTTTTGGCCGCGGTTTTGCAGGAAAAACACTTCTCCTCCCTCGTCTGAGCCACCCTCTTTCCCCATAGTGCTGTGGTTATGACGCTGGCGGGGCAGGACAGAAGGCAGGCCTGGCCAAATAAGAAACAGACCCCTTTCACCCCAGTATTGCCTATTTCTCCCTGTGGCTTTTTTGTTTTCAAAGAAAAAAAGAACGCTCTCCAAAAATAGATTTGGGGCTCGCGTGCCAATGGGTTTTGAAACCTTTTTTTCCACTCCCTCTAGTCACGCAAGTAGCCTGGCAAGACCTTGAAGAGTGAGCAGGGGGAAAAACAGAATTTGAAATAGACAAGAGGATCATATGGGAGGGGGAGAAAAAAGTCTTTTTGGTGTGTTTGGAGAACAGATCATGGTAAGCTGAGGATGGAGCATCCCTGGAGCCTGGACTTTTGCTGAGCGAACAAGGAGCAGAGACTTCCGTGCAAGATCCAGGTATGAGGGGTTTATGGGTAATCCAAGCATGAGCAGAGAGACGTCTCTCTGCTCTGGCCTCATTTTAACTGGAAGGAAGCCTCGGCTCCTTCATGGACGAGTTTGATCCTTACCAAAGGGCCTACACACAAAGCACTTCACACTCAAATGCAAAGGTCCCCATTCCTTATAAGCCCATATCCTTTACTGCGATTCACTTCACAACTGCCTGTTCTCTGCAGATGGTATTCATCTTTTTATCTGCCACATCATATACTATGTCATCAAGATGAGATCACTGGCTAGTTCGCGTTATATTTGAAAGGCTGCCTGTTTTTTGAGCTTCATTATAGAAAATGCTTTTGAACATGAGACAGCGAGAAGGGCCCACAGCAAAAGCTCTTCTGCAGGAGCCATGCTAAAACCATTATGTCCTCCAGTCGTTATAGTAATTATGCTTTCAAGGCAACATTAGCCCTTTGCTGCTAAAGAGCATGGAGGTTCTTTGGAACATCTGAGTAAGGGTTAAATTTGGCAATAGAAAAAGGTAGGCAAGCTAAAAGAGCTCTGGTCCCCCCAAAATCTGTCATACTGTGGTCCCCATTCTGTGCTTCACTGCCTTTTTCATTGAGCAGCTTCACAGAGGGATTTTTTCTAGCATTCCTCAACACTTAATACCCATCTCTATGTAAGGTCAAGTCTGTATTGAGATCCACTTTTACTTTGCTCTCACTTTAAACGTATCAAGAAAATATGAATGTTTTGTGTAATCCTTTTTTTTTTTTCACATCAAAGCAGAAAGTAACTTTCCCATCTACATACATGAGTTTTAATGTCAGAATTTCCAGAATTTCATCATTGTTTTAATTATTTCTTGATGTTTGCCACTTTGCAGAGGACAATGATACAAAATGAACTGTTTTGCAAGACCTAAATGATTACAGGTGGGTATTTTTTAGATTATTTAAAAAAGTGACATTTTGCATTTGTCTTACTCGCCTGCTAATATCTGTTCTGAAAGAAAACATACTGAAAGTGAATAAGTCTTTGTAAGTAAGAAAGTTTTTTTTCCAGTATTTCTTTAGAGCCACATCATCCATTTTAAAGTGGTGGAAAGAAACCCAGTGAAATCCAGCGTGACAATGAAATGGCACGCTTTTCAGTTAATCATGAAATATAATCATGTTGAGCTCACAGATGTCAGGAAAAATTCAGGTTCTTTGAGTAGAAAAGGATTGACGCAAATAGTGTCACATTTCATGTACTAAGTATTTACTAACAGTAAAGTAACCAGCACCAGCTGATGATTTACACCAGAGGAGGTAGACATAACTGCAACTAAAAAGCCACTGCCAATCAAATATTCTGAACGTTTTCTGAGGTTTTACATAATAAATAGTATGCAATAAGTTCTTCCATCTAAAAGAAGAAAAAACCTTTCCAGACAGGCATAAGCTGTTTTTTTTCCCAGAGACATAGACTTTGAAACTTGAATGAGAAAGATAAAAATAAACGAGACTATCAGATGTTTACCCATGGGACACCATCAGAAAAGATAATCACGTCCATATGCGACTTGTGCGCTTTTGTTTTATTACAGTGTTACTTACACAGTACAACTGAAACAAGAAGCTCAAAATCGTTTACATATTTATAACTGTAATTACAATTCTAATAAAGCAGTAATATTTTCTTCTTTTATTATGTTGCAAGAGGAGGAAATATCCTATCTATTCAGTGTAACAAAAGGAAAAAAATCCACAGCGCATGAAATTAGTCATTAGGCATGGTCTTTGATCAAAGTGAAGAAGTGACCAATATGAATAATAACACGCTGGCACTCCAGCAACTTTCAAAGGTTGGCTGTTTTCTCTGTGAAGAAGCACTGTTGAGCATCGACATTATGAACACAAGCAGCTTACCGCAAACACTGAAGGAAAATATAAATCAGATTTTAGAGAGAATTTATGGTAATTGTGAACCTGGTTGTTACTCTGATGTTTTTGTCCCTTGTTGACAATCAGTCATAACAACCTTCATTGCACAGAGTTGGCAAATTTGAGTGGAAAGGATGATGTTAAATGGGCAAAAGATTTTTGAAAAAATGTACTAATAATTGTCAGATCACAAGTATCACACAGCAAATATTTCTCAGGAGCTCAACAGATGCACATCCGGGTCATCCTGCAGACAGATGTACGTTTTTGCACTGGTATTAGGTTGTGGTTTACTTTATCATGCACCTGAGGAGATCTATTATGTTTTTTGTCATTTCCTGATTATCACATGTCTACTGTTGCAAACGTGGGTGCTCAACATGGCCAAAGTTTCAAACAGTGAGGCTAGCGTATGTCCAAGTAGTCCCCGTGAGCTCTCAACCATTTCATATACGTTTTTGTTACTCCTGGATCTGTATGACCCAAAAGGGAGCTGATACCATTGATATAGTCGTATTAGCTCCGCAGATGTGGCTGTGAACAGACACCCCACCTTTTGTTAGTGAGCGGTAGCCATCAGACAAAAGTTCTCTTCAGGAGAGAGGAGTTAAAACAACTTGCTTCAGACTGGATGACCTGAGGAGCTGCACCAAAGCCCAGTATAGTGTAAATAAAGAAAACAGGATTATGGCATGCGTTAGTCATCATAGTTTTTCTTTGTGTTTTGTGGGGTTTTTTTGTTCTGTTTTAATAGACAGTGATCCCAGATGTTGCTAATTTGTCTATGTACTTGACTAAAGCTTGCCTGATCCCAGGCAGGGGAAATACATACAGTTGGGTCAATGTTGGCATGAATAATCATAACAGACAAAAATATGGGAATATCGTCTGGGTTGACACTCTACGTTTTATAAAACTTAGATAAATAAAAGGACACTAAAAGAGCTACCATATTCAGTATCATACAAGCATGACAGCACTGACATCCCTGTAAGAGATGAAGTCAGTGAAGGAAAAAAGGCAGGCTGGCACTGAAGATTGCATGTTAACAGAGCAGTCTCCTGTATATTCACTTTGTGTTGACGGGAAAATGATAGATTTCATTTGGTTTATGCAGAGCCTTTAATTTAAGCTTTGAGTAATGACTCGCCTTTTGCCCTCTCACTCATATCATCTGAGTTCTGTTTTGTATACACTGGCCGCTGATCCAAGGTGCTCGGTTTGGGGCACAGACTTCATCTCATAATCCGAGTCCACTATGACACTCGTGCTGGGCGTGTCACCAGTGTGCTGCTCGTACACACACGAATTCACCTCTGTGGATGTATTTGTAATTTCTCAGGTTTGGGTTTCAGCTCAATAACCAGTCAAGAGGCAGGCCTTGGTGCGGGCAAACAGCATTAGTCCAGTTTCAGCTCTGTTTCATCAGACAGCAGGAGTGTTGTCCAGCCTCAGGCAGTGTAACAGTTATGCAATGAGTTCCCATGACAGGTGTATATATTAAAAAAATAACATTAACATTGCTGACATGCAGTCGTTCTGAATTTAAAGTTTGAAGTAAGAAAAGTTTAGACGACCAATCTGTTTTGATGATTTTAGTTTTTCTGACTGAATATTAATGTTAGAGCTGTATGAAGAGGTTTTATTTGCGATATGAAAACATTCAAGTAATACTAAACCATGATTACAGACATGTAATATATTTTTTCACATTTGTTTTACCTCACCCTGCTGTTTTTATGTGTATTATATATTCTTGGGAATCGAAAAGTAGAGCAGTTAACTCAAATAGAACAACAGTATGAAATTTCTAAGGTAAAACAAGGTCAACAAAGACAGAAATGGAAAAAAAAATAGCTGTGAGTATGTCATACACCTAAGATTAAATCTTCGAGATTTGACCTGAGTTTGGTACATTCATCACATCCACATCAACATGATGAATGACTTTTGAGACCCAAACATGTAGGAGATATCTTGACAAAACAGAGCACAATTTTTTCATGAAGGCTGTCAGTGGAAATGAAAGTGTCTGTAAAGCCAATATTTCAAATAAGCTGTTATGGTATTGCAATTGAGTTACATCAAATATGCCTATCAAGTTTAAAATTACACATAATGGCCATCATTAAATCAAATATTGTTAAAATCTTTTTTTTTCTTTCATGTCAATTCTTTTCCCCTTTAATGTACCGCCTCTGGGACAGGGGCCTGTTTCACAGTTTTGATAAGGTATGAGACTGAGGTTACAGGGTAGTGCTGGTGATTTCGGATATGTCCACAAAACATCAGCATACATCAGTGAAAACCCTCAGGGTAAGACGGCCTCCTTCATATAAATCATTATTGGGAGTTTTTTGCACTGTGTCCCAAATCCAGTTCAAAATACATGTGTATACAGACTGCAGACTTTAATGATTACATGATTTAGTATCTTTTTCTAACCTGAAAAAAACATGTGACTGAGGCAACAATGTGATCACAAGTACTTTATTCAGGCACTTTTTACTGGAAACATTTCTCTGGACAAGCCTAGAATGATATGTATGAACATCAAGAGGAATTTCTTCTCAGTGATACCACGGTATGCACAGTTTGGACGAACACAAAGTCGAGGAGCACTTAACACTGATGAATACAAAACAATACAAACAACAAGGTACTGTAATTTTTATTTAACAGGTAGTGTTCATCTATATTTGGCCAATAGTTTTCAACTAAATAAAATTGACTAATCCTCGCAGTTTTTGATATCTGCCTAATAGATAAATAAAGATACGTTACAATGTTAGATAATCTTACAGTCTAAAAATGGAGATTAGGCAAGGTCATTATCTGGTTACTAATGTAAACAGATACATTTTATCTTCTTGCTCAAAGCACAATTATATTCATGGACACTTCATATCATAGGCAGCTGTGTAAAAGCATTGAGACATTCTGTGGTGGTGTTTAAACATTCAGAAATGTGTGTCTATATATACACATGTATATATATATATATACACATATATATATACACATATATATATATATATATACACACATATATATATATATATACACATATATATATATACATATATACATATATACATATACATATATACATATATATACACATATATATATATATATATATATATATATATATATATATATATATATATATATATATATATATATATATATACATATATATACATATATATATATACATATATATACACATACATATATATACTAGGGGTGCAACGATATTCGTATCGATATTGAACCGTTCGATACAGTGCTTTCGGTTCGGTACGCATATGTATCGAACAATACAATTTTTTTCAATTTTTTTTTTTTTTTTTTTTTTTGTGTCCCGTTTGGATCTATAGCCATCAGAATTGTTGTCTTGAGGCCAAGAAAGATGCCAAGAGGATTTATTTTAAGTGGATCATCATATTGGTCCATTTGATTGACCTTTATTATAATTATGAATTTATTTTATTTTCAGTTGCAAACGGGACAGACATGACTGTGGGATAGGACAGGGGGAAAGAATGAAAGAAAGAGGGGGAGAGAAAGAAAGAAAACCAAAGGGGAGAAAAAAAAAAGAACAATACAAAATTTGTAATTTATTTTATCAACTTTCCTTCTGACGATGCTGTCTGTGTTGAGCGCTCAGTGAATCTGCATTTGACTACTCCGCCTAGGCTCGAGAGTGCAGCCTAGGCGGAGTAGTCGAACGCAGATTCACTGAGCACTCAACACAGACAGCATGGTCAGAAGGAAGAGCGCAGGGCAAGCTAGCGAGACAGAAGTGGACCTCCCCACCCTCATTCAGATCTGGCGTTTGGAATTATTTTGGTTTTCATGTGACGTATGACCCTGAAAGTAAGCGAGTCATGGACTAAAGTAAAACAGTATGTTGGATGTGCCATGCAATGCTCAATTACATGGGTGGGAGCTAGTGTGTTAGCGCAGTTAGCTCGTTAACGTGTTGGCCGTCTAGCCCCTCTGTATAGGGTAGCTCGTTAACGGAGATTTGCCGTGTTGTGGCGTTAAGGTTATTTCAACGAGATTAACCTGAAAGCACTAGTGGGAACACAACGAATATGACTGCACATTTACGCCGACATCATCCTAGTGCAAAGACAAAAACAACAAGCATGCATGCTACAAACTTTAGCCGAGTCATTTAGACAGCTGTTAGCACAGGATTCTCCTTATGGAGACCTGATATGTTTAATATGCTGCTGAGAATATAGCCCAGAAGAAGCGGATAGTATAGCTTTTATTTTGGAAAGAGACATTTCTCTGTAATAAACTCTCTTTTCCAAAGATGAGTGATTCCTCAATCAGATACAGGGCTCGCAATATCGCTAGCCCGACGTCCCGGGGCTATCTCTGCCCTGCCTGTCGGGCTATTGTAGGAAGGAAAAATATATGTCAATGCTTTTGCATTCTTTCAGAAATGTAGCTGGGTAATTATGTCATTGGGTGAGCCACTGTCAATATGTGACATATTGAAATCGTGTTTGAATTTGCGCTTGTTTTTTTGCTTTCACTTTGCAATCGCGCGAACTGTGTATAGAGAGCGACAGCACTGATCTGTGAGTGATGATAATTTGTGCACCAATTCCTCTGACATTGTCTTATTAATTGTTAGCTTACTATGCAAACATGACAAATGAAATCTCCCGCAGCTTAAACATGTGAGAGGTTGATCGCGCAGAGAATCGCTGAGCTTATGTGAGTGCGGCAGGATATATATTTCACTACGATGACCTGGATGATTGAGAACCTTCACAGACAGATATATATTTTAGTTCTGCTGAGCCAAATAAGACAGGTCAGGGTGAAGAAGTGACAGCCAAAGAAAAGCTTACCACAAAACGGAGAAGTTATGACAAATCAGACTATAAGGCAAAAAGAAAGTGCAGCTTTATGGTTTCATGGACAAAAGAATTTCTGTGGCTGCAATATGACGAGCTAAAAAACAACACGCACAAGGGTTAGGGTTAAATTTAAAAACTACTTTTGTGTTAAAATATATATTTATAATTTTAATAAATGACAAATTAAAAAGGCATGAACATTTTTTTTTTGTATCGAAAAAATATCGAACCGTGACACCAAAGTATCGAACCGAACCGAACCGTGAATTTTGTGTATCGTTGCACCCCTAATATATACATATACATACATATATACATATATATACATATATATATATATATATACACTTTTTTTGAACTCCTATTATACCAACTGTAACACTTACTGGCACCAGTTTTAATTCACATACATGTTGTGTATACTGCTGCTGAAAGGAGTTGGGAAAAAATGGTCCAAGTAACACAAAGTGAGTTTGTCAATACATTTACACCAAAGGGAAAAGAAAAAATCTGGACAGAACTAAAAATGACAAAAAATAAAACTGCTGCAAATTTCAGTGTTAGGATAGCACTAATTTTTACATTTCGAGTGTTTGTTTTTAACATTTATCTGAGGAACGTTAGTTATGTAGATAAACAAACAGCTTACATTCTCTGGAAAGATCAGGCTGCAGATAAGGCAAACTATTTTACATTTACCAAGTAGCTGCTCAGTGTTCCCTTATTCGTTTTTCGTGTCACAATGCAAAGAAAAGATAAGCAGTAAGGCTTGTTGTGAGAAATTAAAGCCATGTGCCTGAAAAACAGGATCATTGGATGTCAAGTCCTATTTTGCAGAATGTGATCGGGTGCATGTTAAGGACTAAGACAACTTTTCAGCATTTCACATTCATTGTTACCTTGGATGGAAGATCAAACACTGAATTGTAAGAAAATCTAGTCACATAATACTCTATTCTGACTGATGTTTCATTTGTTCAAGCGAGGTTGTTTCTTCTTCTATAAATATTTACAATTATCTCCTAAAAAAATCCTATTTCATGAAGAATTAATGGTGAGCTTCACTTAAAACCACAAAGTTAAGAATTACAAGATACGCCACAGACGTACAGTACAAACAAGTATACAGTACATCAGCAAATATACAAATATAAAAATGTATTCTGAGGTTTTTGCACCCCCTTTGACACGTTAATGCCAGATTTAGTCAGAAACCACACATATATAAAAATATAGACAATGCTTTTGTACAAAATATTGACATCGTTTATGAATCTCCATTAAAATGTGCAAATTAACACTGATCAACAAAAGCATATGTTTATTTAATGCACAAATGCAGGCACACACACACACACGCACACACACACGCGCGCACACACACACACACACAAGGCATAGTCCTTTTTTGGCCTGCTAGTGATGTATTTTTTTCATGAAAAAGCACCACATCTTCAGCTATTTGGACTTTTTGATATAACATTGTGTACTTCTCTTGAGAAAACAGAAGAGAGAATAGCATTGCCTCATTTCAGGTTGCAGCCTCTGTGGTCATACAGTAGAACAAGATTAGAACAGCAGTGATTCAGCTCAGTTCACCCTTTAAAATTTAAATCCTCAGCTCTGCCTCTTCACTGTGTTCCAAATTATGTTCAGTTGTGCTGATCACGGAGGCAGAGGGGCCCTGTGAGACACTGAAGGGTGTAATTGCAGGCGAACGTGCTGCCAGTGGTGAGAGAGACGGGGAGAAACTTGGAGACATCGCGATTGACGAGATGGATCCCTCAGCGCTGATGGGCGATCTTCGTAAGGAAGCCAGATTTGGGAACGTCCTACCTACGGCAGGCTTTGGATGCACAGTTTTGGCCCCAGGGTGGGCCACAGAGGTTATGAGAGGTGGAGGGTCAATTCTTGACTCTGCTTTTGCTTTGTGATGAAATGACCTGCGAGGATGAGGAGGCGCAGTTTCATCTTTTAAACGTGCTATTTCAGTAAAGACATTAGCTAAAGGTTGAAACTGGGGACACCAGTTTAGCAGGTAGTCCCAGTTATAGCTGCCCCTCAGCTCCTCATCACTGGCCACAATGGCTGTGAGGGAGCCATCTGCGGAGGGCTTTCCGTCCTCAGGGAAAGTGTAGTCTTTAGGGCGGGAGATGCTGAGTCCTCGTCCCACGCCTACATACCCGCACCCTTCGTCCCTGTAGATTGGCACCTGGCCTGCTAACAAAGTACTATTGACGCTGCCCGCTTTTTTTCCTTTGAACCAATCAATAGAAGGCTCACAAGACACATCTGATAGCTGATCAGCATCCTGCTGGATTCCGGAGTCTGGACCTCGGGCAGAGATGTGCTCCTGCATTGACGAGGAGATGCTTGACACTCTGGGATATTCATTAATCATCCTGATCTCATCATCCTCTGCTGCCTCTGCCTCGGCAGAGCCTCGACCACTGGAGTGAGAAGGATCTAGGGATCCGCCACGGGTGTACGGACCCCCACTAGTTCCTCTTTGATCAGTTGCATATCCAGGAAGCGCCTGATGGTAAATCATTTCATTGGCTGCTAGTTTTGTTTCCTCAAACTTGTGCAGCAGGGTCCCTGACATTGGTGTTCGTTCGTGTGTCTTTTTCTCCTTCTTCCGACGTCTTAACTTAACAAAAAATAGTGCCACAGCAATTGTTATCAGTATGACTATGATCCCAAGTGAAACTGCAATGACACTGACGAGCAACATGTTCACGTCTCTGGTGAGACCAAAAGATGTATGGGTAACATCTAAGGTAACTTTGGCCACTGATATGCGAGACGTCTCCAGAGGGCTGTGAGCGCTCACATCCAGTGTCATTAGACGTAGCTCTCTTTTAGAGCGACTCATTTGTCTACTGTAGCCATCCGTTTTTAAAGAAACCTCTCCAGTTGATTTATTGACTTCAAAATAAGGCGAGTGGTCTGCTAAGGAGTAGAGTACAACACCATCCACACCCCCGTCCTCATCTCTGGCTTGCACTTTGCCAATGACCTGACCCTTCTTTGCTCCCTCAGGCACTTCAAATAAGAACTCTGAAGAGGTGAAAACAGGATCATATTCATCCTCCCCCGTAACATAAACCTTCACTGTTACAGTAGCAGAATAGTTGCCTGCATCCACAGCCATGACCACAAACTGGAATGAGTTTATCTTCTCAAAGTCAAAAGAAGAGCGGGTCCGTATTTCACCTGAAGTATGATTGATGAAGAAGCCCTCTTTTCCTTCTTTAAAGGAGTCTAACATGTAGTACCTTAGCTGTCCAAAAACCCCTCTGTCATGGTCAATTGCATGCAGCATGGTAACTAAGGCGTTCTGGGGTTGGTTTTCCCTGATGCTTGCAGTTACTAGATTGAGGGGAAAGAAAGGCCGGTTATCATTGATGTCCTTCACTTCTATACTGACAGGGGCCAAAGCAAAGTGTCCTTGGCCATCAGTGGCCTGGACAACAATCAAATGGGACAACTGTGTCTCGCTGTTCAGAGGTCTCTGCAGCCTCAAAGCTCCAGTCCACTGGTCTACATGGAAAAGATCTGTCTCATCTCCTGAGCTTATAGAGTACTGGACCTCACTATTTGGAGCAGAATCTGGATCTGTGGCGGATAAATGCAAGATCTCAGTCCCTGCTGCCGTACCCTCACTCAGAATCACACTGTACTCTGTTCGGCTGAATACTGGAGGGTTGTCATTGGCATCTGTAACACTGATAATGATAGGAACGCTGGAGCTACGCTGAGGGATTCCACGATCTGACACCACAACCGTCAGGTTATAACTTGGTACCGCTTCAAAGTCCAGCTTCTCTACCAGGATTAGACTCCCAACTGTCTGGAAGCCCCGCCCCTCCAAGAAGCGCACGCTGCTCTCAATCTGGAAGGCATTACCCGAGTTGCCACTGGCAATAGCAAAATCAAAACCACAGTTATCCCGTAACAGGTCTCCATCCACAGCTTCTAATGTCAGAACAGTTGATCCAGGAAGGCCGTCTTCAGACACAGTGGCTCTGTACTCTGACTGATGGAAGATGGGGGCGTTGTCGTTTATGTCAGACACTTGAACATGCACAGTGGCAATGGCTGAAAGGGATGGAGTACCCTGGTCTCGTGCCTCAATCACCACCAGAATGGAGGGATTCTCGAAGTCAAACTCAGTCTTTTGTTTAGTAAATAGAGTACCTGCGAAGAAACAGAGAGTACCATCATAAGAAGGCCAACGTAATTTTAGGTCTTTCTTTCACAACCCATCATATTACATATCAGTGCTGGTTAGCTCTTACACAGTAATGAATGACTTAACTAAAAAAGTAAATTACAATTACATTTTGTAAACACTGTGGCAGATTTGGGTACACACTGTTTGAGGGAACATTATTTCAGGCAAATGGAAATGTTTTGAGGACAGGAGAAAGTATAGTTAGTGTAAAGAAAAAAAGTCCTCTTTTATGACGCACTTATTTTTAGATGCTATCTCAAGCAAAACATCTGAGGCAAATAACATTCGATTTGGTTTTCAATTACTTATAATGAAGAAAATGATTAAATATTTTGCAATACTCGTTGCGAATATGTCCAAACCCCAAATGAGCATCCAAGGAGCGCTTTAGGGAATGGCATTTTTTTTAATGAAGTATAATTAAGGGGCTCTTAAACTCTGGTTAGAGTGTAGTTATAAACAACCATAAATGCAGTGCAGACAGTAATCATACCATTGACTGGGTCAATGTAGAAGACACCTTTCGTTGATGACATGACTCTGTAAGTAATTTTCCCATTGTCCCCAGAGTCACGGTCAGTGGCTGTTACGGTGACGACTGCGCTGCCTGCAGGGAGGTGCTCTGATACAGCCACCTGATAAGAAACACATTAAATGTAAATATATTTATCTCCATTACAGATTATTGAAAACTTTAACAAATATTCCGATAATCTAAAATGTAGTGAAATATGCAGTACCTGATACAAATCCTGGGTAAAGGTGGGAGAATTATCATTCACATCATCCACCAGCACAGTGAGGTTGGCCTCGCTTTGATGTTTAGAGTCAGATGTGCGAACGGTTAGAGTGTACCACGTCCTTTCCTCGTAGTCTAGTGGTCCAGTCAGCGACACTCCTCCTCCATAACAATGAATTCCAAACATGCCTTGGCTGCTTGCATCTAGGTGTAACGTGTAGGAGAGGGCTGGCCCCGAGTCCACATCATTCCCCGTTACCTGGGTGATTATTGTGCCAATGAGAGTATCTGTATGTGTGAAGACAAAGAGCAGATATTTAGGTGCAGCTAAAATGAAACACAGAGTGTCTTGGTTTAAAGAAAAAAAAAACTTTATGAAGAAATATCCGGTTCTGGAAAGCCTTGAACTAATAGACAGGAAATGAACGGAGGAGGAACTTGGCCATAGCTTGTTTCATCAAAGGGTCAGACTTTTCTCACTGAGCCCTGCTGAGCGAGCTGCCAGGGAGTGTGATGTGAGGCTTTATGATAAGATCACTGGGCTAACTTCCACTGTGAAGCTGACTTACCCTCAGGCACTCGAATCTTCTGAGGCAGGGGAATCATGGGACTGTTGTCATTGAGGTCAATGATGATCACAGTGAGGGTGGCAGAGCCAGCGAGCCGTGGGGTTCCCCGGTCTGTTGCCGTAACAACAAGCCTGGAGCGACAAAATGAATCTCAGCTTTTTAACTTTTAAACTTTCTGAACCCTGTTACACAATTCTTGGTCCCCAAAGCCCACATCGAACAGCCTGTTTTTGTCTGGATGTTTTTCTTTCTTTGTGTGTGTGTTTTCCAATACACAAAAGCGCCTGAAAGTCATTTTAAATATTAATAAAACAATATGTTTAAAAATATTATCTGCAAGGGATACATGATTTTCTCATAACACTGAAAGGCTGTGATGCAAAAACATGCAAAATCTACTTTTCTCTTTCTATAACAGAAAGGATTTTCTGAGTGGGACTTCAAAATTTGAGTCAAGTTTGCAGTAGCAATATAAAATCCAAATGAAAGTCAGGTGAAACAGTGCAACTCGTTTTTAAATCCTTGGATTTTTCAAAGCAAAATATGAACATAAAATGAGCAAAACTATAAAAACAAGGAAAAGTTGACAAGAATAAGTGTACATTCTAACTGTGACAGAGTCTAAATATGCATGTGGATTAGCTGACAGGAAACTCATGCCAACATGTGGTTACAAACAAACAGAATAAAAGCAAGACTCACTTCGTTTGGGTCCAGATTTCCCTGTCCATTATGGCTGCAGTGGTAACGCTTCCAGTCAGTGGGTCTATCTTAAACAAGCCACTCATGGATGATGACCTGATAGAGTAAGTCACCTGACCATTTTGACCCTGGTCCCGGTCGTCTGCGGCCACCTGAGTGAATTAACACCCCATTTTGGAAACGTAAATATAGAAACATTTGCAGCAGCTGTTTTAGTGTAACTCGAACTAGTGAGCAATATTGGACTTGGAAGTCAATAGTTAATAAAAATGGGCTATATGGTTCTGGCTTCATGGCACAAGCGATTATACAGTAAATTCTTCTGGGACACTGAGATCACATGAAATTGAAAAGTCAATCCTTTGCAGCACTGAAACTATCCAGTTTTCTGATGCTTGAGAGTTTTTATTCTACAGCTTCACATTTAAACAGCAGCCAAGCATAATAAACATTTGGGGGAAAAGCTACTGCACCTGGATAATGGGAAAATCGTAGCCTTGCGCCTCCCTAATGTAGGCTACATAGTTCTGGAGTTGGAAGCGTGGCAAGTTGTCATTTACATCCTGAAGGATTAAGTTGACAGCCATGTAGGAGCTAGAGGATGCTGTCTCAGCTTTCACCACAAGGCGGAGTTTTGGGGTCTCCTCAAAGTCCAGTCCTTCAGATTTCTGGACCCATATTTCACCTAAATCACAAAAGTATCAATGACTCACTTTCTACATTTCAAAAATATAACCTTGTAATGTTTACTGCCATCTTACCAACCGTCGTACTGCCAACACTTACCAGTAATTGTGTTTATTCCAAAAGACTGCAATTTATTGCCACTGAATATACTGTAGGTGATCCCATTTTTGGAGCCATCTGGGTACTGGGCCTGAGCCTGTGTTACTACTGTGCCTAGAAGATGCAAAACACACTATGTTGATACATTTCATTTATACTTCTTATTTCAAATGTATATTTACACTCTTTGAATTACAATGTTAAAGATTTTAAATCACTTCAACCTTTAGCAGCGTTCTCTTGCAGGCTGACATCTCTTGCTGTGCGAGAGAAGCGAATCCCACTGTAGCTCTGCTCCTTTATGTAAATGATAACCACTCCCAGGGAAGATTGTGCTGGGTTCCCTTGGTCCATGGCCTGAACTATCAAAGTCCGTTGGCTTTGGGTCATGGTCTGCAGCTTCTCTGTGGCCTGGATTTCTCCTGTCAGTGAGTTAATGGTGAACCCCCTGACAGAGTTGGCGAAACGATAAAAAACAGAGCCATTAGCTCCAAAGTCTTTGTCCTCTGCTCTCATAGTGGCCAAAACTCGACGATTAGAGACACTACTGGCGGAGACATTCACAATAAGTGGGTCCTGAATGAAGAACGGAGCATTGTCGTTCACATCCTGAATATAGATCGTCACCTGAGCAGTGGAGTTACGTGGGTTTGCGGGGGAAGAATCGGTGGCACACACCTCAAAAGTGTAAGAAGCTGTTCTCTCTCTATCGAGGGGGGATGCTGTGATAATGCGACCTGTGTTTTGGTCTATCATGAACATGCTCTGGGAGCCATGGCTCAGAAAGTACAGCACTTGGCTATTAGGGCCATGGTCCAAATCAATGGCTTTCACCTCCAGGACGAGTGACCCAATGGGAACATCTTCCAAAATTTCTGCTGTGTAGCTGCTGCTCTGAAACTGGGGGCTGTGATCATTGATGTCCAGGACTATCACTTCTACAGTGGCAGTGCTGCTAAGTGCTGGGTGGCCCTGGTCCTGAGCTATCACCGTTAAACTGTACCCAGGCCTCTTCTCCCGATCAAGGGGCCGTGAGGTGGACAGGACACCTGACTGGCCATCCAAGCGGAAGTCTCCAGATGAATCTCCAGCTGCAAGTAGAGCGATAGCAAATGGCTTGTAAACATTTGAAACTATGTACCGATCATTTAAAACATTAAATCAAAAGCAGTTCTCACCTGTAATTTTGTAGTTTATCCTGCCGTTGTCTCCCGCATCCTGATCAGTGGCTCGAAGGGTGAATAGAGGTAGTGCTTCCAGGTTTTCAGGCACCTCTATGCTGTAGTAAAGACGTCCAAAGACAGGGGCGTTGTCATTAACGTCAGTCACCTTGATCCTCACAGTTGCTTTAGCATAGTTCGGTGGAAGGCCTCCATCTTTTGCAGACACTGCCAGAACATAAAAAAGCACACTATAATTTGTTGTAGTAATTCATAATTTAAATATTATTTTTATTATGTATCAGATCTGGCATTTTTTGTAAGGCTGCAGAACAATCAGATGACAGTACCTGTGACAGTGTAGTATTCCTGAAGCTCCCTGTCCAGAGACTTAGTAATCATAATTACACCTGATACTGGGTTGATGCTGAAACCCTCCTGTGAGATACCGTCATATGTCACCTGGCCATTGCTTCCTACAGAGAAACAAATATAGTCACAGCATTCTATTAAAAATGGCCTGTAAAAATAAATTAAAAATCAAAGAATGTCGGTGAAGGTCAGAGAGTTCCATCCTATAACTTGTAGATAATAATGAAAAAAATGCATTTACAACATGTTTCAAATTCTCTTCTAATAGCTTGTAAACTTATTTGTTTGTTTGTCATGAGGCTTGCTGTATAAGCATTTGGCAGCAAGAGCCCTCCCTCAGGCGTCTGTGTGCCAGATCGCGTGCTACGAGAAAGCAGCCTGGCAACCTCACCTGTTTACTTCACTAATTGCTTTTGAGGAGAAAGTTTATAATCCTCCTACTTTATGTGCTTCTGACTAACTCTTGGAGAATGCATGCTAACCCCCCCTCATGTAGTCCTTATGCAAATAAAAAGAACTGTTAATGTCTCTAATGTGAACACATAGTCAGCAAATGATGGCTAAGAAGAATTAAAAGCAGCACAAATATAATATGACAGATCAAATCCCTGCACATTATGAATCAGACCTTGGTCCAGATCAGTGGCAGACACTGTCAGCACACTGGTTCCTGGAGGTTGGTTCTCCGAGATCTCTACTTCATACTGGCTCTGCTCAAACCAGGGCGCCTCATCATTAACATCGATCACATGCACACACAGCAGCTGGATGGACGAGTGTTGGGGTATCCCGTGATCCTCAGCGATTACTGTGAGGTTAAAGATGTCCTGCTCCTCGCGGTCCAGAGGTTTGAAAATAGACAGAGAGCCTGTAGGGAGATGAATGAAGGGTGAAATATGAGGAGAGATTTCCTCTACGTGGGTACTTTATTATAGCCTGGTTAAAAGAGACAGTTAGACAATTACGGTATGAAAGCATGTCATCAAAGGCAATAAAAAACACTGCTTACCATGATTGTGTTTGTAGTCAAGTTATTTAAAAATCAAGTGTGAAAACTTGCCGTGTGAGGGCCAAATCAGTGCTAATCTCCTCCACACACACACAGCTCTGCCTACCTGACTGCTACCACCACCACTGCTGTAACAGCCCAAACGGTCTGGCCACAGTTTACGAGATTTTCCACTGGAGAATGCCACAGCCATCGAGAAAGAAGCAGTAAACACACACTCTAGACACGCAACAGCCAGGCCTGCCGTGCTCCGTAGGAATTAGAGGCACCCCAGCCTTTTCATTATCCTGCCCTAAGAGGGTAGAACTTGCAATGATTTAATTTCAATTTCATGCTTTAAAATCAAATGCAACTGTTAAAGAAAGAGAGGGCCAAGACTGTTTTCCTTTTAACTTTTTTTGTGTGTGTTTGTTTTTCACTTTGTGCCTTTCTAGGATTGAGATAACTTGCCTCTAAGCTTTTAATCTGGTATAAGTTACAGGCTGGAATTTTTCACCTAAATTTGATTCCTCTGTGATCCTACTATATCCCTGGTCACCGATAACACATGGGAAGGGGAAAAAAATGGAGGGATCTGGGGAGAGTTTTTATTTTGGATGTTTTGTAAGCATGTGTGGGGGTTGGTGGCGCCAACGCTGTGGACTGCAGTGCATGTGCGAGCGGAGGTTGCTCAGACAACAAACACATCTCTCTTATTTGATATGGCAAAGCCATTTATCAAAATTTGATGGGTTAATCCCTGAATGGTGTTGTCTTTTGCAGAGAAGCAGTCCCCCATATCACCAGTAAACTCTCCCTACTTCTCTTGAAAGGAAAATTAATGACCTCCATTCTGACACTGAGTGATGAGAATGTGTCTCACACTGTGACTTTACAGATTTATAACAATCGCCTGATAGTTCTCTCTATTGTGGTTAGCTGTGACGCCAAGGTAATGAAAACAGATTGTGCAGAGTTGTCGTAGACCTTTGGTCACTGACCCCAAAACGGGAGCAAACCAGGTGCACAAAGGATTAACTTGTCACTATTCTAACAAATAACTAGTGTGCATGAAAAGCACTTCAAGATGAGTGCACATACTGGGCTGAAGCAGAAGTGACATGCATGACAGACGCTGAATGTTTCCATCCCCAAACTGCTCCAGGAGGCATCCTGGTTGGCGACTTGAAGGCGAGGGCGGAGCAAATGTTGACACGTGTCTCAAACACCACAACAAAGCCCACAGGACCAAATGGCCCAAGGTCAGCGCTGACTAAGTGACATACTCTAATGCAAGCACACAAACACATATGTGCATGCCTACGCACACACATACACACGTGCGTACACATAAACACGCATAACTGATCCCTCCTCTAATGGTTCCCAGAAGCCTGAGCAGGAGGTTCTTTGGTCTTTCATGGGAATAGATCCACAATAACAGATGATGGGTTGTTGTGTGTGCGCGCGTATGCACGTGTACTTGCACATTCTTGTGTGTGTGTATGTGTGCGTTTAATATTTGGCAAGCTGGCCTGTCTGGCCTCCAACTGAGAGAAATAAGTCATGAAAGGTGAAGCAAGAATTGGGCTGACCTTAGAAGTAAGCAGATTATTAAAACAGTTTGTGTGTGTTTATAGAAAGTAAGGTTAGGTGAATTTTGTGTGGAGTCGTGTAGAGTAGTGAGTATATATGCAATGCAAAGTGAAATTTAGAAGGAGATTCTGATGCAGATTTGCTTGTCTTTTGCTGAAGATGAAAATATTTCATCTTCAGCAAAAGATTTGCATGACACAGTAGTGCTTTAGTTCTAGTTCTACAGCCTAGCAGGGCAGAGAATACAAAGAGAGACCTGAGAAACTGAAGCCAAAAGTTTTAGTATAATGATAAGTAGAAAAAAGAAGCAGAAAGATGAGGAAAACAAGTAAACAGCATAAGAGATTTGAAATCTTACTCATTATAATCTTCAAACTGTTTGTATTTGCACTTAAATTAAATATTTTTTAAGTAGACTATTCTTCTAATCATAACAACTCATAGTTGTGATCAGTAGCTATCCCAGATAACACTGGGTGGAAAGCAAAGTTCACAGTCATCGCCAGAGCTAACTTATGAAGATATAAAAAAAATCAGATTTCCCTTTCGGGGTATTTTTGAAAAAGATAATGGCGAGACAGCAGTGGCACCTTAGGGCAGGAGCCCTGTGATCCTGACATATCACTGGTCACTGAGCGCAAAAAAGTAGCAAGAAAATGTTCTGTTCATTTATTTTTCTACACCTTAACTTCAGTTGCACACCCATCAACAAAGTGATTAATGTCAAATATACGACAGTACAGCCCTAATAAGTAGTGAATACAGCGTGTATGTCAAGACCTTTCCTGTTTTTGTGCAATTGCAAGGTGAAATCAAAATGAATTTGCATGTATACAATGACCTTTGGGTGTTAAAAGCCCTTTCTGTTGAGGATTGTGACAAGAAAACCGATCTAAAGGATGTAAATTAGCTATGCATGAAAAACAGCATAGCTAATTTGAATGAAGCACACGGAGAATAAAGCCTGGCTTCGGGCTGCACTTACCCGTACTAGGGTTGAGACTGAATGTCCCTGCAGTGTTGCCTGATTGAATTCTGTAGGTCACTCTACCATTCTCCCCTTGGTCTGCATCTCTGGCCATGACATACAGCACTACAAAGCCCACTGGCTGATCCTCCATCACACTGACAGCTGTTGGCGATATGAACACTGGTGGATTGTCATTCTCATCGGTCACATACAGCCTTGCCGTGACAGAACCCCAGCGCCTCTGGCTGACATCAGGAGCAGAATCTGTTGCTTTTACAACCAGGATGAGGTTTGGAGTGACCTCATAGTCCAGCTTCTGGCCCAAGGAGAGAACCCCAGTTGATGGGTCGAGGGTTAATAGACCTGGGGTATTTGGCCACTGTTGTAGTATGGAATACACCAGTTTGCTGTTGGACCCACTGCCATCCTTATCTGTGGCCTGGAAAGTATAGACAGAGGAGCCAGGATCCATGCTCTCAGAGATGACAATTGTGATGGGGTCCTCTGGGAACTGAGGAGTGTGGTCATTACTGTCCTCTATGTCGATGTCCAGGTGGACAAGAGTGCTGCTCGGAGGGGCCTCGGAGAAGTCATCCACTTCAATTTGCAGATTGTAGCGCGAGTCTCGTTCATAGTCAAGAGGGCGAGCCAAGTAAACGTCCCCAGTCAGACGATCCACAACGAATGTGCCATCTCGGTCCGTACCCCCCACCACTGTGTAGGTCACCTTGTCGTCCTCTAAGGTTCCTCTATCATGGAGACGGACCGAGCCAATAACAGACCCGGGCTTGGCCTCCTCCACCGAATTGAAAGTTATGGAGAGTGAATTCTTCTTGGTAGCAGGTCTGTTAATGCTGATAACCTGCAGTAAAGCAACACATTGCATTTATATTTAACGGCGCAGCAACATGGCAGCAGATCTAATGCTTCACTCAAATGCCCAGTGGCAACTTAAGTTTGCAATTTTCAATACAGAACGAAAATATTTTATGGATTTTAGGCAAAGTGGAAACAGACGTCCTCTCCACACTGAATGTGTTCACGGGGAATAAATGAAACCACTTACAAAAGGTTTTTATAGACTTCAATAACATGACTGCTAAGATTAATCTGACATCTGTTTGGATGCCAAGAAATATAATAGATGATAAAAGTGCTGCAATCAGAAAAGGAAGTGTTATAAGGGCTTGAATTTAGTACTGAGGAATACTGCGGTACTGCATATAGTTTTACACTTCTTTTCCAAGTGTCTTCAAAGACTACAACCTTATTATTTCTCTTCTGAAACATTGTTTAAATAAAACATGTTTTTTCCCTTTGATACATGCATGTAGTGTGAAAATTAAAGCAGCTGTGAAAGGTAAATGAGCACGGAGTGGCTTTATTGATGAAATTTTAATCGAAATTACTGACTGTGTTTTGTAACCTGATTGGCCAGTCTGGATACTCAGCAGTGTATCCAACAGCACAATTCCCACACTAAGTAGGCACTCAAAAAAATATGCTGTGCTTGCTGACAAGCTGTAAATTGGTTCCACATTAGATGGAAAAGAAGTGTTCCAAAAATAAATTGGAATAGGCCTATCCTATCATCGACGGAATTAAATAATCATTCAGAAAAGATGATTAAAGGAAATTACACAAATACGTCACAAGGCAAGAACAACACTGCACTGTTTAATCCAATTAACTAACAATTATGACTTCCATTTTTTGTTATTGGAAAAGAGGAAAAATTGCGCTGGCGCTGACTGGAGCTGTTTATATAGGAGCTCAATTTTCCTGGAACCTATAAATCTTCCTTCCAGAGTTCTTCCATTGTGTTTTTTTCTGTTCTATATTAAATATTAACACGAATTACCTTTAATGCTGTGTTTTATGTTGAGTGTATAGCCTTGCTGCTCCTTGCAAAAAGGGCTACTGTATTAAAAAAGTGTTGAAGTCATTGAGTATGACCTTGATCATAGACGTCTACAGCTGGCCCTCATCACGAGCCAGCTGGGAGTATTTGATTCAGATCCACTTTTCCATTTCAGATAGAAATTTCCCTTTTGAAAATTCACAGGGGAAGAAAAGGGGAGGGGATGGGAGGGGACCTTGTCAGAAGTGAGGCTGATATGTCTGCAACTAGTGCGAGGGGCCCAGGGATGCAGATCGTCGCTGCCCCGAGTCTATTCTTTGATATCAAATAGGTGAATATAGTGGGTGTTTGTGCTCGCAGTGGTTCCAAAACACAGTCTAACCTGAATGGTGAGGGAGCAGGAGGTGCTGCGAGGGGGCAGTCCTCTGTCGGTGGCTGTCACCGTCAGAGTGTACTCAGCCCGTTCCGAGTGGCTGAGAGGGGATGACGAACGCAACTCGCCAGTGTTTGTGTTCAAAGAGAAGCGCTCAGCTCTGGGACCTAGAAGAAACAGAGCATACCCGAACTTGAGATGAGAAGTGCATAGGAAGCCTGAACACACAAACACAAACATTAAATTGAATCCGCTTTCAACAATATACAAAAAAAGAAGAAAAGCATGAAAAAATTAATAAAGACTGGAGGAAGATATATTTCTTTAAACGTCTCTATAAAGTACCTGACAAAGAATAGAATATTGTGCCATTCTCCCCTTCATCAGGGTCTTTGGCTTGCAGTGTACCCAGTACAACCCCAGAAGGCTGACCTTCCATCACCTAAGGGTTAAACCAGATTTTCAGCACTCTATGATAGCAATTTATTTTCTGCCAAACAACATTTGTGCTCTTTCGACATTACCTGAATTATGATGTTTTTCCCTGACTGACTGTGGATGAAAACAGGGTCGTTGTCATTTTCGTCCAGTACAGTGATGAAAGCGGTGCCTGTGGCGCTACGAGGGGGTGAACCTCCGTCTTGTGCCACCACCAAGAGCTGGTAAGTAGACTGCTGCTCTCTGTCCAGAGTCATCCTTGTGCTGATCTCACCTGGGGACACAAGTAGATAAATGAGAGAGATTTTATGCACAGGCACAAGTCCACTGGAATAATGATGAGTCTTAAGAGCCAGCCGGCTTTGATCAGTGACACATAAGTAATAGACATGAACAGTGTGCAGATCTGTTCGTACACAGTCGGATACACGTTCATACACACAAACAGAAGATTTCTGAGAGGTTGGAAGATGCTCTAGAGACTCACAACTCTGCTAGAAGCTGATCACAAATCAGAGCCCGAGTCTCCACCTACAGACTAGCAGGCTCAGCAGGCCAATTAGAACTCAGCAGGATGCTTAGTGCTGCTGTCACCGTGATCTAACTAATTTATGACAGTGGCAGAGGGGCAACCTCAGTCTCTCATCTTTTAGAGATGTCTCTCTGACTTGACTAAATTGTGTTTTTCCACATGCTTTTCATTCAGGAAAAATTTATTTTTTTGGTTATTTGAGCTTAGTTTGACCATAACACAATTTTACAGACAGATAAAATGGACATAATTAAGCTGATCAATTAAAAATTTCCAGTCAAGCATGTGCCAATATCTTCAAAGGCTGATCTTCTGCAAAGCCTTGGAGATCAATTAAACAAATAATATCAGCTTCCTTTCTCATGTTATCTCCTCTGTCACTGGTGAACTAATGTTTTTGCATGCCTGTTCTGTTCTTTAGGCAAATCAAATTTTTATGCCTTCATTACCTTTTTTGTATAAATATGCATATTTATATGGTTGCTTATTAAAATTAAACTAATCAAGCCACATTTTAACACTTAAGTCTAACTGACTAATCTCAGTGGATAAAATTTTCAGTTAACCTGTGTGGGTGTTAATCTGAAAGTGACGGTCAGGATGCAGAAAGCGGTAAGCGAGGCGTCCGTTGGGGCCGCTGTCGCGATCTGTGGCCAACACGTGACCAAAGCCTGTTCCCGGAGGCAGGTTCTCTCTCACAGCCATGAAGACCCTTTCCTGCGTGAGCCGAGGAGAGTTATCATTCTCATCAGTCACCGATATCCGCACTGTGGCACTGCCTGTCTTCTTTAACTGTCCATGGCCTGTACTGGCTAACACTGTCAGGAGGTACATGTCCTTGACTTCCCTGTCCAGGGCACTCTTCACAAACAGCCAGCCGCTGTCTGCAGCAATGCCAAAACCTGCAGCATCTCCATCTGGACGTAAATGATATGCCAGGGGAGCAACGTGGCCAGAGGTTGGTGTTTCTCTGTTCAAAGCTCTGACTTGCAGAAAGCGTGTGCTTATTGGAGTTCCTTCTTTTAATTCAACGCGGTATGTGAGGGTGTCAAACACAGGACCCTGGTCGTTCTCTGCCTGGACATGAACCACAAGCATGAAGGTGGCACTTAGCTGGGGTACTCCACTATCCTTGGCGATAACCTGGAGGTCATAACGGGGGGTATTCTCATAAGAGAGGCTCCCTACCAATCGAATCTCTCCACTGCTGCGCTCTATGCTAAAAATCCTCTGGAGTCCATTTGAAGAAGAAAGGTCAAAGGTGAGTTGTCCATTGACTGCTGAGTCTCTGTCCTCAGCTTGGACACGATAAACTACTGTGCCCATTTCTGTATGCTCTGGCAGCAGCAGGGACTCTGAGGATGAGGGCAGGAAAACAGGTGGGTTGTCGTTGACATCTGCAATGGTAATGTGGACACGGGTCTGGCCAAAGGCAGGAGGGTTGCCGCTGCGGGCCTGCACCTCCAAATCAAGAGCTGATTGGGCTTCATGATCCAGGGGAAGACTGGTCCTTAGGGCCCCGGTGTCAGGATCAACTGTGAAGTAGCCTGCAGGGTCTCCGGAGCTGATGGTATAGGAAATATCTCTAGAGATGCCTGAAAGATGTAAAATTACAAAGACAGGTCACTGAATTATAACATTTTTGGGGGGGGTTTTACAGAAGAAGTGTCAGATTAAGGTGTCTGTAGTCCGCACCTGTTTTACTGCTGGCCTGGACGATTCCCACAACAGTCCCGCGCAGGACGTCCTCTGACACGGTGAAGTAATACTGAGTCTTTTCAAACACGGGCGGAGCCACTAAACCTGCCACCACACTAATGTTAACTCTGGCATTCACTAAGGCAACAAGACCACCACCATCCTGAGCAGAGATAACCATTGGAACGACAGAGTTGGCCTTCCCATAGACAGATCGAGACAGTGAGATCACACCTATAAAAGGATTCAAAGATAATACATTAACAGGCAATTTTGACATCACACAATATCATAAATTGTTTGAATTATTTCTGTAAATCATTATAAAAGTCCAGAGCAGGAATGGGGAACAATATTTACACTGACCTGTGTCTTTGTTGAGAGTAAAGTATGGAGAAGCCCCTCCAGGCACTGTTTTGTATGTAATTCGCCCATTCTTGCCTGAGTCTGGGTCATAGGCTGTCACTCTGACAACAGATGTCCCAGGGGCACTCTGTGTGCTCAAACTAACAGCATAACTGAGAGGGTAGAAAGCGGGTCTGTTATCATTAATGTCCACCAGATCTACCCTGACATAGGCCACTGAGCTCAGTCCACCCTGCAGAGGAAACAAAAAGCTCTTTTGTTATACCTTCACATATTAAATCATGAACAGTAAAAACATACCTGAAAGCAGGATTTAGGCCACATTAACAGCGCACATAGACCACATTAATGGTGGAAGTAAAAACCAGCAGTAAACCCAGTTAAGATTTCGATGTATGGCGTAGCCTCTAAAATATAGTCCCAGGAGGTTCGCGTAGGGACACAGATTGATAGTTTCCCTTGGGAAAGAGCAATATGTCATGACCCGTGGAGGGTGAGAGGGCTTGCTGCAACCCAAGTCTGTTTCATAGCCTTTTCATTTGCAGAAATACAGTGCAGGCTTTTCATTTGGACCAGGTGGCAAAAACGAGGAAGGCGGCAGTCCAACTTGTTAAAATATTACTGCCTGACAGTTGAGGTATTTTCCTTCTGATTGCTTTAACATGCCCGCAGTAATTTTCTTTCATTTTTAACTTTTTCTTCTTTAAGTATTTTTTGGCAGTCAGTGCACAGGATGCTGTACTAACTTAAGTCTACCTACCAAGGAGAACTATTCAAACTTGGGAGGGGGACAACTCAAAAACTCATTTTTTTCCCTGCACAGTTGGCCACATCTCTGCTCTCCTGTCTATAAGAAAAGCATGGCTGCTGTGTTTATGGGATTATACTGCAGCTCTGTGGATTCATGATTTCAAAGGGCGGTGGCTTACCCCATCTACTGCAGTAACAGTAAAGTCGAAGCTGGCTGGTCCTTGATCTCTGTCTAGTGCAGCAGTAGTGCAGATCTGGCCAGTCTCCTTGCCAATGGTGAATTTAGAGGGAACAGCGCTGTTAATGCCAGAGCCAAGAGAATAGGTAATCAAGCCATAGGAGCCACTGTCTGCATCTGCCGCAGTCACCTACAGAGAGGAAAACATGCTATGGGTTAAACAGTCCAACATTGCACATTACAATTAAAATTTATTAAGTTGGAAGGGGAATATCTCACTGGATAAACTCAGCAGTTTCCATATTCAATTACGTTACTCTAAATCCTCATTAGATCAAAACTAATTTCTATTAGTTGTAAGAGTCAGGACAGTCCACAAACTGAAACAGGAGCACCATACCAGGTGCCTTTGAAAGCATCTTTGGATCCGTTCTTTATTGTTTATCCGAGCCAGAACATGAGCCAAACAGGCCCTCTGGCAGAAAGAGCTCTGAGGGAATGAAGGGGTGGGGGGGGGCAGGAAGGAGGATGACTTCTACAGGCTCTGGGAGGCCTGCCAGTGGGAGAAACTGCCTGCTTCTAGAGTAGTGTGTGTCTGCAAAGGACAGTGACAAGAGCGACTGGGCAATGGTGGGATACCACACATTATATTTTAGTGCAACGCATTACAACCTGATGTGATGTCCTGGCTGCAGTCTGGTCTTAATAATGCTGCACATTTAGAGAAGGATAGAACCACTGGAGCTATAAAAGCAGCTCCCAAGCCATCAGCCAAGAAGCCAGCTAAATTACTGTTGGATCTCCCAAGACAGCACAAGGCAAACACACCAATCAGATCAACCCCTGGGTACGAGCAGCATAATTGTTTGCAAGTGTTGGTGCTAGATCGCAGATTAGAGTAGGGTTAAACCTCACAAGTTGATTAGAATTCTTCTTCCTTCCATGTTTTATAAATGAATCCTTTTAGCAAAAACACTAATTGGAATAAAATTGAGCTCATGGTCTGGTGCTCCAACGTGTAGCAGCAGGGAACCTCATCTGTGAAAGAGGGAGCACTCATCAGAAATATCGCCAAGAAAAATAAGGCAAGCCATGGTTATTATCAAATCCTGACTTTTAAAAAAGATGTTACTTGTATGGCTGTGAATGGATGGAAATCATTCACTTGAGGTGATGAAGGTTTGTCTGCAATAATTTAGCCTTCATCTCTTTCCTGAGCAGATGGCAGACGGGGGACTCAGCAGAGAGCCCTCTTGACTGTAACTCCTAACAGAGGGTGAGTGGGGTGTTGGAGTGAGAGAGTCGTAAGGCTGGCAGAGATGCAAGCCAAAGAGAAGAATAATAATAAACCACACGAGGAAAGGGGAAACCAAGAGCAATACGAGAAAAGCTACTCTTTTAATGTGCAAAAGCTGTTGCTTACTTTTTATCATTTAGCAGGGGGGGACAAGTTATTTATAACAACCCCAAAGATTTATGTGTTTGGTTTACTCATATTTGTGTGATGAGTGTCAGCTGGGGGGAAACTGAAGGAGCACCTTGGTGTGAATACCTGAATGTTGTTAAAGAAAAAGATAGCAGATATGCAACAAGCATTTCCCAGCAGATCTGCAAGAACACATTTCCTCTCTTGTGACTGAACCTTCAAAAACCTTTACTGATTGTAGAAGCTATGATTTTTTTTCCCATTTTGGGCAAAACCTTCTATAAAAACTTTTTAAAAGTACACCTACATACAGTGTATGAAAAAGAAAGAAAAGACAAGAAAAAAATGCTTTCAGTAAGGTGGCAACAGGAGCTTTTTTAGTCTATTCAGGCTAAACAGCAGTTCACAATGAAATGAGGCTGTTTTTTGAGTTTAAAAAAAAATACCAGCAAATTGTAAAAAATAAGCGTGGCACAATAAACTGGGTAATTGAAACCCCTACTTACAGTATTTTACCGTTTTTACAGTTGTTTGTTGCATGAGCGCACAGCAGTGGTGGGGGAGGGGACGGTCACATTAAGACATTTGATTGGGCAATCCCAGTGTCAGTAATGAAAATGAGCCAGTGTGCTGCTCAAAGTCCCTGATTACAAACTAAAAATAAAAGTAGATTAAGATGAATAAGCCAGAAAACATCAGACAAAATTAGATTCAAAAAAGTAATAAATAAAAGCCTTTTCTTTTGGGACGTTGCATAATGTTACAGTTCTGCACTGGTGTCACAGCGAGGAGTCATGCATTATTCATACTTGTTTATGTCCCTTTCATGCATTCTTGGTTTAATTACCATTCTATTCTAACCTTTTATACTATATATAACTTCCAGAAAGCACATTAAGGCTTAACCTCAACCACATATACATATTGTAAATTTTAAAACTGGTAACCAGACAAGTCATTTAACATCTGCTCAATATAAATAGGAATTCTCCACCCAATGCAGCATAGAAAAATACCAGTCTCCACTATGCTGTATCCATCACTAATATCAGGTGCCTCTGTTTCAGTTTCCCAGTGACTTTGTACTCTCTCCTCTGGAGTGTATAGGTATTACACAAACTTTATTTTTATTGGATTAAAGTTCAAAAGCAAGAGTAAGCTTAGATCATCACCAGCAGCCAGCAGTATTCTCCCTACACTTCATGTATGTGAGTGAGGAATGATGGGAGCTGTCTTATCAGCAGGGGAAAGGCAACGTTTGGCTGAGTCCTTAGTAAAACAAGCTGGACAAATCCAAAGATAACTGGGGAACTTTGTGGTTCTCCCATCAGATTCCAGGAGACTTCCAGAGGAGACTTTCTGACTGACTGACTGACTGACTGTCCAGTCAAGAGAACAGAACTCACAGGAGAGAACAGGATTTTGTATATTTATATATAACATGTCCAAATGAAATAATGATCTTGAGGCTTTTTCCTGCTCTATTGTTTTCTGGGCCGTCTAATATCCTAATACTGTGGTCTGGGAAAGAGCCTGGCCTTTATTTTCTTTTCAGAAGGCCAGGATTTGGGTGATTTCTATTTTTGGATGTGAAATTTCCCAAAATGCCTTTTCTAATCATTGAATGTGGCTTTTCAGTTCTTGATCATAAATGTATGAGGTTAATGCAAACATATGTATGTGTGACCTTATTTGTCCATAGCTAGTGCTCCCCGCTAGACCTTCATTGTGCAGCCGTGCATAAAAACCACACCGTGGAAAGAACTAGTGCAAAAACCAGTGAGTAAGTGAATGATGCAGAGCTGGGCCCGCTGAAGCCAACAAGGGGTGAACTGAAGGCAATGTAGTTTTTATTCACGCACCCCGTATTTTAGAGTGCCCAGTCAAACAAATCCATCTCACGTATTCCTCAGCAAAACCAGCCAATCAGGACCGCAAGTCTGCCAATCCAAACAGGCCACAAATGACGGAGTGCGCATGTAAATGTTTGCCAACTGGGAAATCATCACACACATCAATCAAACTCTGCATGCACAAGTCCTGTGAGTGTACCTTAGATGCGTAAGCAAAGACACAAACGTACAAACATTGGGAATAAAGCGACTGCTCATCACAGTCTCGTGATGCTTGCAGAGCAAGACAGCAAGATCAAGTTAATTCTGAACTCCGATGACATCAAACTCCAAATATTTTTTTGTATTCTCATTGCAAACATACAAAACACAGATTAGTATGCAGCAAAACCAGCAGGGGCCCAAATTAAACAAAATACAGCAACAGTTTTAGAAAATACTGGATGACATTTCTAAATCTCTTAAGCTCATATTTATGACTGAGCTTTCTTTTATCTTTCTGGAGTAGTGCTTTTACTTACATATGTTGGCCAGACAGTTGGCGTGGGCTTAAAGAAATATTGTGTGGATGTTAAAAAGGAAAAAGTTTTCATCCTTAGGTTTAGAATAAAGGGGACCTTGTTTAGTGAATGATGAAGATTTATAAAAGGTAAGGGAAATTAGTACTCCACCCACTACATAGATTTCAGCAGGCATATTTATGATGTGGAACTTTCAGAGCAGTGACGCCGCAGTTTCTGACAACCCAGTGAGATTTAGAACAATATTAGACCCAATCACATGCATTTTTCACCACAACATGGTGAATTTCATTCAAAAATAATATTCAATGACAGCTGTACAGGCATGACAAGTTAAGCTCTTAATAGCAGGACTCACACAGGAGCAATCAGCAGGGTAATGTGATAGATTGATAAAGTGACAAGATCATTAAAGACAGCAGAGGCAAAGAGGAAAGAGTAGGCTCAAAGAAGTGAAACGAGTGGGTGAGCTGTAGAAATCTGGACTGAGAAATGCTTTGAGCTTTCACAGCTGGTGCGAAGCCCTGCACACTGCTCTGCCTCTATTGTCCTGGCATCACTTCTGAAGAGAGCAGAGAGGAGGAAAACGAGGTGGAGACCTCCTAAAGGCCTCTCTCAATAGCCGCTTAAGTAGCAGATGGGCAGGTCAGGGACTTTGTGACATGTCCCCCACCACACCAAAGAGCCAGACAAAGACCACACCCGGGCAGTGGAAGGAAGAAGCCCGCTCACTGTTGACAAATATATCAAAACTCTAAACATTTGTAGCACAGCCTGTACCGTCTGGATTAGGACCAACCATATGTGAAAGATTTCAGTGATTACTCATGAGACAAAAAGCTGAAACCTTCACAGCATAGTTTAAGACATGTGTAAGGTCTATAAAATTGTGACATTAAATACTGCCAAACTGTGGCCTGTGACGTCTAGCTGTTTTTGTGTAAGTGTGATAAAGGCAATGAAATATATCAAGTATCTCAGAGTATCATCCATATTGCCCCATTGTGTTCCACATATGTACACAGAGAAGGTCTGAATATGACAAAGCAGGGCAGAAACATGGTATCCCTAATACACTGCAATCAGGGTACCATACTGTAAAGCTGCAGCAACGCCAGGACTGGTTAAACGATTTGTTTTAACAGAGGAGTTGTTGTCCTGTGTATTTTAAGCATTTTGGGAACTTGTGTAAAGTTAATAACAGCTTATAAACTGATATTTCATCAGTACAAATATTTGTCTTAGTGCTGATTCAACAGTAAAGATAAGTGGTAATCAAATATATCAAGAGTCACCCTCTGGCCAGCATTAATATCCACATTGAATTCAAAGAAATAAAACTGTCCTTTCACTGTAGTAATTGGTTCCAACTGCCCTTGCAGGAGTAATGAGCCAAGAAACACCAACAGCCTCCAAGACACCAGTGCTGATGTAGGAAAAAAGCTAAATAGTGGCTTGAAGAAAGTGTAAGACAAAAGTCTGTAAGTGGAGCTGAAGGATTAATACCCAGAACCACATGTTCAAACCTCACTGCTTTTGCTGTAAAAAGCAAAGAAAAAATGGGCTGGAAGTAGATTCCTTTGACAGCCGCACAAATTGCATTGTAGTAGGAATGACTTTAGATACAACTCCTTGGGAATAATGTTTTACATCAACTCCTAATTATTGTTATACCTCAGCATCAATGTACTGGCACCAACAATATCAAATAGTTTTATAATTACGCACAACAGCTTTATATACTTTACATGCATTTGAAATTCACATAACATTCAGCATTACTGCATGACTTAAACATGAACTATATCCAGATATGCTGTCTCTGTCCACATAAAGAACATCTGCTATACTGGGTATCCCAGTAATACACGATATAACTGTCAAAGTCAGTAACCATCTTAATCACACCAATTTCTCCCCCCCAAAAAATATCATGCTATTTGCCAGTTGCCAAGTCATATAATCAAGAGCTATCCTTTCACAAAGGTAATAGGTTCCAACTGCCTTTGAAGGGGGAATATACGAGCAGACGAGAGTTGCAGATGATGATTAACATATTTCCTTTACGCATGCTTAAATGTAAACATGACAGGTACGCTTTGAGGTTACTGCAAAAAAACAGATAAATTTGTGTTTAATTGGTTTGCAGCAGTGAAGCAGTATTTTGCCAGATTATGGCTCTAACTGGGCCTACTTTTAGACTCTCTCAGAAAAAAGAAAGAAAAATCAGAAGTACTGATTTCCCAATCAACAGTGGTTCCATGAAGTGCTGCTTTTTATCCCTGTCTGAGTAAAGCGCAGAGAGGGATAAATGTGAAGGAGCTAGGTTCAGGGCAGCAGGTTACTATATTGCATGGAGCACATAGCTGGCAAAGGAACAAAGGGGAGGGATATAAGGACACTTAGAGCTAGACTGCAGACAAGGGAAAAGTAAAGTTTCTGAGTCTTTCCTACATCACTCACTATAATACTACAGTACTTAAAGCAGGTAAGTTGAAACATCATAACAGAAGTTCTGTCTGTAAAGCAGGTAGAAGTCACGTCTCCAAAAATTCCATGTAATTGTAATTTTCCAGAAATGATTTGGGAGCATCCACATTCCCCAAACAAATTTTGTTACTGGCAATGTATCTTCTAATCATAGTTCTCTTTCTCGAGCAAGCCTCATTTCTTTATATTTTACCTCCTTAAGTGATAGTCCTCCAGGCTTTTTGAGGGTCTTTCAAAGATCTCTGTGGGCATTGGCTGCTTTTTCACTCATTTTATAGTCCATTCAATGTACCTGAGTGTTTGCAGAGGAATGTTGGTTTGTTAAGAAACCTACAAATCATAGAAGTACAGAAAAGGCACCTAACTTAAGGGGTGAATCACTGCTGTGTGTATACATAATGACAACATAGCAAAGAACCAATTTTAAATTGCATCTTTAGGCACTTTATGGCTAGGAATCGTTTACAAAAACACATAGTTTGCTCCAGATTCTTTAGCTGAATTTATGAAAAATGCCAAAGATAACACAGTTTGACAGGCATAAAAATTTATTTTTTTATGGTGATTCACAAAGAGCTATTACCCGAGTGTCTCCTGGATAAGTGGAGAACAAAAGAAGAAGTGGCAGGCCTAAAAAAATATCTACAGCAGATAAACAGTATCTGAAACAGGAAAAAAATCCAGCAAAGGCAGAAACTGAGAGATGCATCTGACACTTCGGTTGAAGGACGGAGGACCTTGTCTACTGCTCAGTTTAATCACTTCAGTATCTGAAAAACTGCCTGCCACTAGCTGCCTTGAAGATACTGTGGATTTTTTTTAAAAATAAAATGGTTCTATAGTGTAGTGGTTAACACATTTGCCTAACAAAGGAGCATCTAATGTTGGCTGAAGGCTCATCAGAAATGGTGTGAATGGAAGGGTGGCTGTCAAGAGCACATGCTTAAGGAGGGAAAATGGAGAAAAGGTTGAGCAATGCCAAATTACACAACACCTGAACTGAAAATCAGTATGATTAGGTCTCATGGAGTGATGAATCTGTATGGCAGCATAAAGGCAAGTAAATATCACAGCATAGCACTTTGTACCTACAAACTATAGACTTTTAGATTACTTAGTATAAGAAAAAAAGAGAACAGGTAATGCGATTCCTCTGGAAGAAAGCACGACTGCTGACCAGTAATGTTTAAAAAATAAATCTTTTCTGTGGTATTATAATTCTAAAAACTTAACCCACAAGACTCCACAGAGTTTCAAAACATAACTCCTAGTAATCAGGTCAAAGCTTAGGATACATTATCATAAATTTGCCAAAATGAAGCTCAAACAAACAAGTACCCTTACAATGGCTCATTTTTCCCTTTTTTATTTATAAAGAAGGAATCAAACAACATAAGCAATGTAGAGTCTAAATAAATAACAAACAAAAAACTTGCAATACCCATATTTTATACTCAGGCCCTCTTTGTACTTTGCAATTTAGCAGTTGTGAAAAAAGTTCAGTTGTTAGGTGGCCTACATTTTTTTTCATTAGACTTTCATTTAAAACTGAAGCGTCTGTCTTTCATCTGGACCTCGCATCTGGAAGTCATTAAGCGTCTAACCATTTAAGGAGAGACAGGTCCCAAAAAAGGCCAAACGAACAGAGAGGAGAGGTATTATGCTGCTGAAGAAAAAAGGTACAGCTAATAGAAATAATGGAAACGGAGGGCTATTTAAGAACAGACATGCAATACTATTTTTCAGCTTTTAAATCATGTGTGCGAGTTAATACACTAGAAACTCAACACAATAATGATGACAAAAAAGTCTGAGGAAGTATGACAGGTACACACCGACAGCTGCCCTGTAAAAACTTTCTGCACAGTCCTACTTTGTCTACCAGCATATCCAAGGTTGTCAAGAACAAATGTGATTCCAAGTGTTTTTAAAGTTTTTTAAACTCCTGTGTGTACTAACCTATCCAGTGAGAGCCTTGACCCCAAAGGTTCAACTGAGAAATTTGATTTGCATTTCTTTTTCAAAATATATTCTGAATAAAGTCCACTCTCAGTGAAAAGGGATTGTTTTCATTAAAATTTGAAAAGCAATGTGTGAAAAGGTTTGCTCAAATTAGTGGGAAGGGCCTACATGCCAAACATGCTGCTGGAATTGATTTAGGCTTAGAAATTGGGAGGAATTTTGAATTTTGTGCAGCGTTTGCCACAGCTTGCAAACTTCTTCCACATGATAGCAAGGACAGTTCTTGGAGAAGGCTTTGCACTGGCAAGAAAAATAAATGTGACAAAAACTCCACTGGGTGGGTAAGCATGCTGCTGGCGTGGCATTAACCCCTGGCCACCTGGAATGACAGAGGCTCCATCTGAGGGGCTCCTGCTCAAGACATTAGCTTGTTTATTTTTCCAAAGGTCAGATGTGAGAAACAAACCTGACTTTTTTTTTTGTTTTTTTCTTTTTGTGAATGCTGGTTAGTCGCCTGTTAAATCACTATGTTGACGAGTTAACTGGAGGAGCTTGTCTTCTACTTAGTTTCATTTCAGTGGCTGTGAAATTATTTGCCACAAGCTGCTTTGGAGATATTGTGGATTTTTTTTATATGAATTGGCTCTGTAGCTTAGTGGTTATCACATTGTATAACGAGGACTATCCAAAATCTCTGCCAAATATGTGGATCCAACCATTGTGGCAATCCCTTATGGATAAGGGAGTAGCCAAAAGAAGCTCTTATTATCTTTTGATCGACTAAATGCAAAAATAAAATTCTTAAATTAATAAAAATTTGACTTATTCAGCAGTAACATATATGTAAATGGACTGGTAATTCTTTAGCACTTTTAACTGCAAAACCTTCGATAAAGTGCTTTATTAAATGCCTAAGCAACTTTTCTAATATTCCCACACACACTCACACTCCAGTGAATGCACCAGTGGCCCCTCGGAGTTCTTACACAATGATACTGTGACAGGCAGGCTAGATGAACCAGGCCTCAAACCTCCAACCTTCTGTAGACAGCCTGCTCTAGCTCCAAAGCAGACTGTATAGTGTGGTGGATGCATTTTCACTGAACTGTGTAACCCCACAAAAAATTCACCTAGCGACCAAGACCTTCTCAAGGTCCAGTTTGGAACTGATTCTGGAAGCATGCTGAGCAAGATTCACTCTCACAAGACAAGGGGAGGTGACCTTACATCAAACACCCACAGTGAACCCTGTCAGGCTCTCGCTTGGCTCTGTTTCAGCCAGTCATCCCTTCCATAGTCCTCCAATAGCAGTGCTGAGCTCTGGTCTGCTGAGGCAGACCGGGCGGCGGATTGCAGGGCCTGAGTAGGTGGGAGGGGAACTAATATGAACCATGCACAGCACGGGGGTGCAGGAGTACTGATGTGGGTTAGGCGAGTACTACAGCTGCCTGCAGTGGGTGGGAGAATGCCCACAGAGCATGGCATGCACAAACAGAGCACAGATGCGGTGGCGGAGCCAAATTGGACCTGGTTACCAGAGATCCACGAGCTTGTTTGATGAGGTAGATAAAGATTATTCAGTGCTAGAGTTTGTGCTCTACTCTATGTGTGAGCCAGGTCTACAGCACAGGCTGCTACATTCCTCTGATCAAGCTGTCAGAAAATTTGTAAATACAAATGCCAACAAAGACCAGAACCTGCAAAGACCGGAATCTTATAGGCGATGAACTCTTTATCTTTGACGTGGTTTTGAATTTGCCAGTAGAGACACTCAGAGGAAGAACCATGAAACCACAAACTAATTTTAACCATCAGTGTTTAACATAAATCAGAACATGAATGAATCACAAATAATGGATAACACACTGGACAGATCCGATTCAAACTGTTCCTGTGCACTGGCTGATCATACAACAGATCCTTCTCTTCTACTTTAATAATCTTTAAAGTGGGATTTGAATTTGCTAGAAGAACAAAGAATGACATGCAGATGCTGGCTATGTGGCACATATGGACGCTGATAAAGACATGTAGCCAAAAATATGCACATACACTTTGTATGTTTTTACAGTATTGTCCCTGAGGCAGTGCTTAAGTCTGCAATCAGAGTAAGACTGGGATTGATTGGTGGAGTTTCTTAGCGCAGCAGAGGGAGCCATACCTGTGGTGTGGCATGGACTCAACTCTTTTAGTGCTCTGCAGCACCAGTAGGGCTCTAATAAAATACCAAAACTTCATTTCTCAACCGCTTTCATCTTACAGAAGGCAGGAAATGGGAGACGCACAGCAGCAGAGGAGTAAGCTTCCAAAAAAACACTGGCATTTTTAGGTGGTTGAATTTTGAGTAAAGGTTTCCAAAGTCATGAAATTCGAAAGATGTTTATTGACAGTCTACTGCCATTGTAATTTCTACCTGAAAACAGTAATTCAAACAGACAGTTTAGAAGGCAGAGCTTGAGTACTATGTTACTGTGCGTATCTGATTATGTAAAGAGTCTAGACCTGTCCAGTTTTACAAATAAACTCAAAGTTGCGAGGTGCTAGCGCTGCCTCTCTTCTGTGAACGTGCTGATGGCTAGAAAAGCCCGTACCTACTTTTACAGGAAAGTACTATATTTGTAGTAAAATAAGCGCAAAATCTTTTTTATATACAGTTTTCAAAATTGTCACTTATTTTGCAGAAATGTTTTTTAAGCATCAACAAACTTTATATCCTATGTTATTTTGGTGGCAGAACTACACAAAGGGGCTGTTGGCTTAATAGAGAGTACAATATTAACAGATGAAAAGCATGGAGCTTTCATTTTTTCTAAACGTGTTAAGCACTGGTTCCACTTCATGACAGTTGATGTCATTACTCAGCCGCCCAGGCAGCGGCAGTTACACATAATGATGAAGCTGACGGACTCTCCTGCAGCTAATTTAACTCAATTATGCTCTCATGCACCAGCATTTCACTTAATGTTTACTTAACTTCTCTGTCAGTCACCCAATGTCCTAAGAGACTCAAAGCTTCAGTGTAACTGTGCTGAATGTCTGATTGATATTGTTTAAAACAAATCATAAAAATGTTTGACTTACAAATAAGTCAGCGTGGGCTTAATTAATCAATACGGTGCATGTTTTCAACAGACCATTCTTACACAGCATACGTGACATTTTCAGCATCCTTTTAAGCTGCATGGATCCCAGTTGTCGAGCATATCATGTGACTTAGTTTTAATTAATGTGGCTGCCTCCCACATACAACAACCAAGTAATCGGCCGTTCGTTTGCACTTTAGGCGTATAACGCGTAACTTACCCCACACATTTTTTCTGCCAGTTTTCCAGAGACACTCTTGCTTGTCCTAATGAGTTTTCAGATAACGTGATGACTTCAATCATGTTCGTAAATATTCGAGTATGCTAGCGTAAGCCTGTTGATTAAAAGTAGAGATTAAAACCCAGCTCCGACAAGCACGACCCCTGCAGCCGCTGTTTCGCAGTGCTACTCTCATGATGTAGTGACATAATCAGTCCTGAGGAAGGAGAACTGGATTGCTCTCTAATGTTGTGCTCTCGAATGCAAGAAAAAGGAGGTGGGGATGTGGCGACGGGGTGAGCCAGGGCATTGGGGTCATGAAGGCCTACTGGAACCATGCATATAAACACACGCTGTCACTGACTGATAAACACTGCAAACAAACAAAGACTGCTCAGGCTGGGCTCTGGCGTGCGAGCTGTTTCTCCAGTAAATTCTGTGTAACTGTAAGCCCTGCACTGAAGCAAGTCATCTTTGGTTCGGAAACACACAAAAATGACAACACTCCAGCAATGCAGATGGTCAAAAGAGCTACGCCAACGTTTAGATCTCTTTCTTTTGTTTCACTGAGTCGCATAATTGCGAGTCAACACAGATTCATCCGGAGTGGACAGAGAATCATATACCGATAACCAGATGAGTGCATACAAACACATACGCATTATGTACCGTATCTTTCCAAACAGTTTCCTGCCAAGTACAAACAACAGCTGTTCCTCGCATAAAACTCTGGCTCTGTCAAATACAGATGGATAGAGATACTGGCGGCATGTCATCGTTACACCTTTTATCCTGACGTTAAACTTGCTGGAAAATGTGATAATGAAATTTTCCACATGCACGTAAAACTATGTTATCTCCTAAACCAGAATACATTGTGTTACGTTAGAGCACCTTTACTGTTGGCATGTTCAATATATGTTGAATGCAATATTTGCAAATTTACCATCTGATGCATTCACTCTGATTCATGAGGAGTTCTTTTCACATAAACTCTTTTGAGCCTCCAAAGCCATAGGTGGGTTTCATTTCCTCGCTTGCATATTTATTTAGTTCTCAGCAAAATATTTAGGTGATAGGATAATTATATTTTATCTTGTATACATGTCTACTCCCCTTCTTCATGTGATTCATTTCAAACAATCCCCTCCGAGTATACATAAGGTAGTCAGTGAGCACTTCAGTTGTTTCTCAGAGCAAAAGAGACTTCCACAGTAAACATGCCCTCCACAAGATTACACTCACGCAAGCTTTTAAAAGGAACACACACAAGTCAGGATCCGACATGTTTCATCTATTTGAAAGATAAAAACCTGTTTGGGTTACCCAAAAGCCAAGTTTTGGCCTTGACTTCCCCTGATGATCCCCAAAGTATACTTAAACACACCTCAAATTCACTTCACACACTACTCAAGAGCACTTCCAGGCAAGCCTAAATCAGTTCAGTGATTACATTTCATGCTTTTCGCTTGGTAATGAGACCTGCATAGGATGGGGTTGTTATCATCAAGTGTCTGTATATGTGCTTCAATATTAATTACTTACACAGCTGTTTGAGAGAATGTCCTCTGTGTGAAGTTGGTGGAAAGTGGTTCAGGAATGACATTTTACTCTATCAATAACATCAGCACGTAGGTTCAAATTTACATTTGTATCTGTTGTTTGATTTTAGAATTGCTCGAGCATAACAATATAAAAGGATCCACACACCAAAATTGCTGAAACACACATTTCATCTCATGTTCAAATATTTTTTTTAATTAAAACCTTATTTCTACATGGCAGAAAAAAGCACTGCTACAGACCTAAAGATATGCAGCTGCTGAGTCTTTGTTTTACCCTGTGAGCATCACAAATAGTCACATTCATAGTAAAAGTCAGAAGAATCATTAACAGTTAACCTTGCTAAAGAAAAAATAGATTTTCCATATTTTATAAATGCGATCAATGTGACCCATTTCCACTTTCAGGCTCTGTGAAATTGGGCCTTCCTTCTCTTTCTCTCCAAAACTGATCCCATATTTGGCCTCAAAAGTTTACTCTCACAGATCCAAAGTCAAAACATAAAAATGTGTGTGTTATTGTGGTCACTGGGTATTATCGCCTTGTCCGGGTAAAAATCCCTCACATCTTACAGCACTTCAAGAGAGCGATATCACAAACTTAGGCCCTGATGGGCGAAACATGCTTCTTCTCCTGGGCACACCTATAAGGCAGGTTGTTCAGAGGCACAATATATTTCTTTTCCCCTTTTTGTAACATGCAGCATTTACTATTTTTAGCCATGTGAGTAGCAATACTTATGTCTCAGTCCATCACCGTGACCTAAATCACACATCTCTAAATCTACTAGATAGGCTGAAATTAAATTGACTCAGATGTTCCAGTGGGAGTCCCAGAGGATGACTCGCACTGAATTTTGTGATTCTTTGACTTTTTCTGTCACCTGATACTTCCAGTGCCACAAACAGGTCAAACTTTTCACATATTATAAAATATTTCAACCACTAATGGATGGCCACAAAGTTTGGTGCAGACATTTTTGGTTCCCCAGTGATGAATTCTAATGACTTCATCATATTTCATGCTCACATTTGTGGTTTTGGGAGAAATATTTCAACAAGGACTGGAAATATTGCAATGAAATTTACTTCAGACATTCACGTTCCCCAAAGGATAAATCACAGCAACTTTGGTGATCCTTTGATTTTTTTTGTTTTGTTTTCCTCTAGCGTCATCGTTTCGTAATTCCTTTTTTCAAAGCTTTGATTCACGACCAAATGCCTTAGAAACTAAAAACATTCCCATCAGCCTCGGCTCACTTTGTGTTTAGTATAATACCACCATCTGCCATTTTTCAGCAAGACACAATAAAATAAACAACGTACTCTCCGTGTACAGTGTGAGAAACGCACGTGCAGGGATTGTTTACAAGAGAACTGTTTTGAACTTGGTATTTGCCTGTTTGTGTTTACATTTAAAAAGTGTGGAACAATTTGGCACATAACGTAATGTGATGACATTATTTCAGCAAAATGTTATTTTTCTGTTATTGATGGTGGCAGTGGAGGTACAGATATGAAATACTGGAGAGGTGGACTGGCCCGTTAAGCTTTCATGAACCGAAACACGACCGTTGCAGTAATGCGGTGCATGCTTTAGTCATCAGGCAGTTGCACCGTATGTACATAGATAACTATGAACTGCAAAGTACTGCAAATAGAGTATGATTACATCAGAAAATTCTTTTTTTGACCGTATGCAGGGACTTCACCTAACATACATTTTTGATTATGCTTTGCTAAACTCTGTGTCTACTAAACGAATGAGCTGTTTTCAATTCAAGAAAAACTGTGCAACTAAAGATAGGCCAATGATATTGAAAAACCTTTGTTGACCTAAAAGGAAAACACATGAAAAACACGACTGACTGAATAAACAAATAAATCAATGAAGTTGTTTTTTCTGCTTCTTGAAGTCAAAACCTTCCTGTCAACAAACAGGCTACATTCTCTGTGAATTAATAAGAACTGAAACCACAATTTATCTGTGTTTTTTGAGGCGGTAACGCTTCACAAAGCTTCTAAAAGAGTTCTCTGTTTTTTGTGTTTCTGGTGTTGTTTGTGTTACGTAAAACAGCACATGTTGATGACAAGACTGGATAAGTTTCGCAAGATTTCAGTATTGAGAGGTCTCAAGTGTCCCAGCCCACCTATACAGACAACACAAGATGGTGTTTGTGAGAGTCATGTGTGTGTGATTTACACACAAAGGGGTACAAAGCATACCTAATCTGATCCCAACAGACAGAAAGTTCTGAATAACATGTGAGGTTCTGGGTCGCAGGTCAGCCAAATGTCCAGCTGCCCTTTCGTGACCTTCAGCCTGGCAACCATCTATTCCCTCTTTCATCTGCTATCCAGCCACCCGCCACTGGTGTGTCAGTGAGAGCCTCCATCAATAACAGTGACATTGACGCAGATAGGTGAATTACGGCATAGGGAAAAAAGGAAGGCTAATATAAATCACAGATAAAGTGGCACCTAACTGCTCCCAGGAGTCTTTTGCGTTCTCCCATGATCCAAGTAAATTTTGTTCGAACTTTGTAATTAAAGACTCCTCTGATGTTCTGAGGTATGATATTACAGAGAGTCTCAGACCAGCAAATGATCTTCAAATAAACCACAAACAGTAACCCGGTTATTAGTGAAGAAAAAACCCCACATCTTATTTCATGCTTTAATATGTTTTGCTACGGTTCTGCAGCATTCACTCTCTGTCATTTAGTTGTTGGAGTCAATGCTTCATTGAATACGCTGAAATCCCATTTCCAGCCATCATTGGCGTTTAATTTAATCTCAATTTGTGGTTAGTTGTTCTATGAGTGATGAAAATTATATAACAAACTGAACAAACTGCACTGAGTTTAAGTGACCTCAGGGGCATGGTAGAGGAAAATCATTAGAACTAAATGCATGCATCACACGTACAGAAGAGGTAAACGGGTCGTCATCTATCATCTCCTTATCTGCAGACACATTCAGCAAGTTCAATGTGAACTTTTGCTTTTAGTTTGGCTATGGTAGGACAATGTTTGAGCTAAACACATGTCTTGGGGTTATGGTTAGTCTCAAATCCTTTCTTGTGTGAAAACAGATAATCAGCTGCCAGCACAGCTTCATCATTGCCAGCTTCTTATGGATGCCATTCTCTGGAGAATCCTTTAGCAGCAGACATCTTTCCAGCTGGAAGCCAAGCAATTTCTGTGCTGATGTCAGTGTCTCTTTACTCCTCGCTTACTTGATACTCTTGTAACTTCAGTATTGCTGATCCACTCAATTTTTTGAGACAGAGATTCGTTTTTAAACAAGTGAAACTTACATCTTTTTTTTAAATCAAATGCGTGCCATGTTATGCTCAAATGATATGCTTAAAACAGAATGTTAAAATAATGCAGCACAGTCAAATTTAAATAGCATTTTTTGTCCAACAGGCGCACATAGTTTATAGCTGATCTAAGTTTTACTACCGCCCTGCTATTCAATTAAATTCAATGCAATTCAGATTTATTTATATAGCGCCAAATCACAACAAAAGTCGCCTCAAGGCGCTTTATATTGTACAGTAGATCATACAATAATAGATATAGAGAAAAACCCAACAATCATATGTCACAAACATTATTTTAAACTATACTTGCTTAATTTTTCTTGACAAAATTCATCAGCTATAAAACAATATCAAGTTTTTCCATTTAACAAAGGTAAAAATTGTTAGTACTGAATATAAGCAGGTTATATTTTTTTGCTTATGTCTTTATTTGGATGGAAAATCATGCATATTTGACCAATAAACATAGCAAACATTAAAAATTGTATTTTATGAGATGTACATGATGACTAGATAGAACTGCCTGATTTCGAGTCCAGGATTGTTGACCAGCCAGTCAGGATCACATATGTCAGATTATGAGCTGAACAAATAGTCGTGTACACACGCACAGCCACACACTAACATGTTGTTAGTATGGCGCTCTTCACTCTGAGTGGTGATACAAAAATTGCCCAATCGAACCAGGGGAACACTATGAAAACCTTCCAAACAACAAATCTAATCAGACACTTAAGTCACCTTTATCTGGTTGAACATGGACATTTTAAAGAAGCTAACAAAGCCAGTCATAAGCCAGCAGCCTTGGTATTAGCAAAGGAGAAAGAAAAATTATGAGGAATATTGTACATACAAGTGAAAAACAAAAGGTTGATCTCCAGCTTTGTGGTCAAGTTATACACATGCTGGCAAATGATCCAACTAACTTACATTTGTTTCTAGTTGCTTCCATGTGAGAGGATCCTGTAACAGTTTGGGGGAAATTGTAAAATTAAACAATTTCTTTAACTGTGAAAGTAAAATTTTGAATTGAAGAAAAGTTTGTTTGTTTGTTTGTTTTGTTTGTACGTGCTGTTAATTCCAGCTCTTAGAAAGAAAATCACAATCAGCAGGTCACACTGCTGATTCTGATTGCAATTACATGTAGCCCTGTTTAAGAAGCTCATTATTCTACATGAGTTCCTGTGTGCTGCACGTGCTATTGTTGAGTTAAACATGTCGTTTATAACCATGATTATTAGGCTTTCAAACACACACATTATAGTTAAACAAATTAACCCATTACAGCAGTTTTAACAGACATTACAGGAAATGGATGTGATAATGTATCATATCCTGCTGGGAGACCCCGAGTACTAACCTCTTTGACTCTCTGTTGAGCACTTTGACTCTAGACCCTATGACAAAGGTGGAAATAAATCAAAGTTTGATTCATGAGGGAAGATTTATTGGCAGGAGTGGAATGTGTCACAGGGTGTGAGGACTGCCTGACCTAACAGACACAACAACAGTCAAAGGTCACCGTTACTCTTCCTTTTCTATACAAGTGCATGAAGGGGAGGGTGGTAAAGATGCGATGGTACACTTAGTACTTCTGAAATGAACACGGAAAAAGATTAAAGATCGGCCGCGTGCTGTGGAAATCTGTTTTGAACGGAAGCCAAATTTGACTGCGAGCTGAAAGAAGTAAATGTTTACTTTAATAGCCAGAAATCATATAAAGCTATCTTCTTTAATCTTGTTTACCAAGCTAGCTGCACTCTGATTATTTAATGTGAAGAAAAGCCAAGAGCCAAAAGAGTCCAGCTTTGCATGGAGTAAAAGTTTGCTGCCACTTAATGAGATAGTTTGGAGCATTGCTTAATTTTAAATGTGCCTCTTCACAGGAAGCAAACCAGGCATTGACTTTACTCACAAAATATCTGAAATAAGTTGCTGAATGAAAACATTTTCCAGACCAGTCATTTAGTTGTTTCTGTTCTTCTGTTTCCATGCAGGTATGTGTCCATTTCTAAACTACAGATTAATCCTCATATGGTTTTTATATTAGAGGAAAAAATCTGAACCATTTCTCTCAGCACCTGTTCAATGAAAAATGGTCAAAGCATGTAAGAAGCTCCTTTGTACTTCTACAAAGCCCATAGCTGATATAAAACTGTCAGTATATTTCAAGCTCAGTGTTAGTCTAGAAGTTTAGGCGTATCCTCATTTGGAGATAACAGAAGTCATAGTGATATTTCAGTATAGGAATACAGGAGAGGTCATCAAAGTGGATGAGAACATAGAGAGGAAGAAGGCAGACCTTGACCAGATCAAAGTGATGGGCACAATATTTAATGACAAGGGCTACTAAGCAATCTAAGTCCTGTAGTAAGGAGGATAAACTGCCTGAAAGACTCAAAGACACACCCCTGTCTAATGTTTCTGGTGTCTCTCTGAAGTGGGAGAAGCGCCAGACGAAATCAGCGAGGCTGCCATGGGGTTAGTGATTTAGTGGATAGTGGGTGAACCGATGCCAGTGATCAAGCAGCTCTAAGCAAGCCAGACAAGAAAAGAAAGGCTGAAAGGTTAAACAAATAAGTAACCCAATAAAAATAAAAATCATTTTGGGTGAGATGAAAAGAAAGTAAGAGAGATTTATTTTTCCCCCATTTGAGACATAAAAGTGAAGGGTCATTTAAGTTTGCTTTTTTTAATTCTGAAAATAAATATATAAAAATGCATTATCTATTTCAACTCAGCAGGGTCAAGGGATGTAAAAAGCAGAGTTTGAATCACTTGAGTACAGCAGATGGAGAAAAACGTGCTGGAGACACAGAGCACATGGCATCCTTCCTTATGTCATAACTGTCTTAATGAAAACTCAACAAATGCCTGAGAACAAATGCAGAAGAGCTTAGAGACATTAAAGCTTTAGTGTTGGTCCCATATTTTTGTAGCCTAGCTTCTGGTTTTAGTTTTCAGTGGGAAATCATCAAATTAGGGATGTGGCATGGAAATCTTAAATTCTTTTAATCTATTGACCTCAAGACTCATTAGTCACTGGCAGGGCAGTAAAAGTATGGTCTGAACTCCATTATGGTTTAAAAAAACTGCTGACGTTTTGTCTTTATTGGACTCACTGGGTTGAGAAATGAAGCCACATTAAAAAACACCAACAATGCTCAAGATAATGCAGAGCCATTATGTGGCCACGTGCTCATGGATTTTAGTCTTAGGGTTTTTCTTTTGTCTCAAATCTTCCTTTGTCAACTAGTTTTGTTTAACATTGAACAGCAACTTATATCTGCCAGTCATACTTGTCTCAAAGTGTGAAAGGCTGCATTGTATGATGAGCCCGGAGGCAATTTTAGTACCCTTTTACAAAGAAAGGAAACAGGGGGAAAAAACTATGAGGAAAAGAGTGGGGAAAAGTAAAAGCCAAAGTTTGGAAAAAAAATCTCTATCCCCCTGTTCCCAGTTTCCTCTGACACTGGGGTCATTCACTAACAACTATACAATGTTTTTCTTCCCTTTGATAGATTACATCAGCACACTAAGGTCTATCCCCTTCAAGTGCAAACAGTTGCAGCATCTCACAAAACTGGGGCCATGACTTTCATAGACCAGTATGATGGCAGGGACTCCTGGGAGAATATAAAACAGAACCCGAGATGGCACAGGTCATTGCAAAGAGCCGCTATAAGAAGAAGCATTATCTCCCTGCATGCATCACACATGCATGTGTAAAATTCTCAGCTGTGAATTGCTGAATCCACTAATCCAGTGAGACCACATACAACGCTTGCAAACATTTCAATAAACGCCTGAATGTGGGGTAATGAGGGATTAGTTGTGGCTTTCATAAAGAAACCGAAGGCCTTGTGGAACATTTAAGTGTTAATAGCAGAAAGGAAAAATGGCACGAAGAAAACATATTGTAATCCAAAAAGCCAAAGGGAAATGGGGACTCTGGATTACTGGCAAGTCATGGGATCTCTCCAAGTTTTGTTCGCCAGTATATCTTAAGCTCATTTGATGGGTTTAGGATTCAGATGTCACATGATAGATTCTTTGGAGGGGAAACGAGCTCTGTGTGTAGTGTACAATAAGCTGATCAACCACCTCTCAGAGGGATTTCCACTTTCAGAAGGAAAAGTTTCAGAGTAAGGAACCAGTAAAACTAAGAATAACAGATGCATTGGTTAAAGTTGGACTGGATGATCATTATTAAATACGCAAAAGGACTATTACTCCCCTAACATTTTAAATTAAATCAGAAAAGCTTGAATTTTCTGCCCAACAGGCCAATTTTTCCTCTTTTCCTCTAAGATAAAGAGCGCAGTAATGAAATATTCCAAAAGATGTAAATTAAGCTTCAGATCAAAATCCCCATACCAGCAATTTGTATTGATTTAATTCTAAAGTGAGAAACTGAAAATGATGAGTCAAAAAATTTTGTGATCGTTAATTCAGGAGAAATTAAATCGGCATCTGTTTGGACCATGTGCACATCATTCAGCAAGCCAGTAAGCTATTTAAGCGCACGTGGATGACCATTATTGCCTTTGCTTTTTTTAGCCGCATTAAGCAGTTTTGTGGGGAAACAGTTTGCTTGCTTTGGAGATCAAAGTGCCACTTTTACAGATATTTCCCCTTTTGTTCTGCACACTGTGTGGCCTTTGCTTAAAGGTTTAAAGGACAATACTGCTGGAAAAAACACTTTGCACATAAGAAGTTTTGGGTATTGTGATTCTGGACTGACATAAAACCTTTTGGCTGACCACAGATTTGTCTTTTATGAGCTTTTATTGTTTGATTTTGTTCCCCCCTTTTGTTTGAGGTGGATTTTCTCTCTCTCTTACGCTCTCTCTTTTTAAATAATGGAAGGATTATTTGTAGACATTCCAGAAACTCTTTAATGGCAGAAAAAATTAATAATTTTTCCCCACTGCAGAGCCTGGCACAGAGTGTGCCCAGTGAGAACATTTAGGATTGTATGAAAAAAGGAAGAAGAAGAAAACGTTAACCTTTACAAAGACAGATACGGCAGAACTATTGAAATGTAGTTTTAAAAAAGTATTTCTAAATCTCCTTTACTTTATACTTTGCTTTCACCTGCTTTCATCATTCATGCTCTCTTAGATCACTGTCAGTGCAGAGACAATGACTAGGTGGGAGGAGGGGTGGCTATAAGCTTTCCCAGAACCAACCTCAGCCTTTGGGTTTATGAGGTGCTTTTGAAATGTGATGATGTCACATGCCGGCTGTGAAAACATGTTAGCCGGCCGTTCCATTGGTCCTAATGACAATATTAGCAATGAACATAGAAAAGTGAGGAAATGTGCTGAAGGAACAGGCAGCATGAAACTGAGTGTGTGGCCTGTGATCACTCTCCACTTCTGCAGCAGGCAGTCTCCGAGTTTTATGAGCCAGTTTCAAACACACAAACTGATCTAGTAAACTTAGTTACGGTACCGTAACTACATGATGCAAAGCTTTCATTTTAATTTTTACCTTTAAAATCAACAAAGCAAGCAAAGCACATACTACTTTTTTGTTATCACATATGTTATATCTATAAGGTTAATACTGAGCTTGTGGTTGTGACAGTGAAATCAGAAGTTAGCCCACATTCCAAAGACGAGTGACCCCTAATTGTCCATGGTTGTAAATGTGAGCATGAATGTTGTCCTTCTCTGTTTCTTTCCCAGTGACTGACTGGTGACCTGTCTGATTGGGATGCCTCCAATGCCTCGTGCAACCCCTCAGAAGGATAAGGTTGTACATATAATAGATGTATTATAATGTGGAGAAGCTGGTAAGTTTTATTGTTTTAAAAAATATATATTTTCTTGCTTTATGCTCAAACCACAGGCGTGAAAGATGATCCTAAATCCCCCCCAAAACAACTCCTGCATGAAGCATTCCATATCTTTTGAATCTCACAAGCAGTACAGTATGTTCTATATTAGATATATATCAAACACAGTAGGTACAGTTATTTATTTTAGAGTGCTGTAAATCAGCAAGCCTCAAAAGGATTATGTCTGTGACCACAGACAGATAGAGTTTACATTAAACAGCAGTATTTAGTTTTGTTTTATTTGGAAATTGGTGAACAAGGCACATTAGCTGTGACAATTGTTTATCTTTAAGTGACTTTGACACATACACGAGAAGAAACGGCTTCGTAGCCACTTTGATCTAGTAAATTAATGGCGTGTAGCTTTAAGCCCTGTTCGGATTATTTTTAAGCAAAGCAGGGGCATACTGTGTGTGACAGTGTGTTGGCTTATTGTTTTTTATTTTACCTGCTACACTGTACAAGTTAATATAGTCAAAATCTGAAACTGATATGTGCAGATAAGGATGTGTTTTTAAGTCTGCAATTGCTATGTTCATATGTTTTACATGTCTCACACATGACAAAATATAATCTATTTATCTGACTTTTCATAAGCAGTTTGTTGTTATAAAGAGACTTTTTAAATGACTTGCAAAAAGTGAGCTATTTCCCACTTTTTTTAAACATATGTCACACGTGTCTTAGATTTAGCTATAAAACATGTTACTGTGACATGTAAGGACTTTGGGTAGACCTTAAGGTGTGAACACATCTGCCACTAAAAACACAACACCTGCGAGACTTTGTTGCCCTTAACCGTCCACCAGAAATGTTCTCCCACCAGGTTCTGTGTTTTTCAGGAGTCCATGCATAGGTTGAAATGTTCTCAGCTCATTGAAACATTTTCACAGAGTCACACTCATCAATTTCACACCTGTTTGTTTAGTTCTGTTTTAAACATTCCTATTTCAACACATCTCTGTGTCATCGTCTAACTAGTACAGCTGTTTAGATTAAGCAGGGACGCTAGATATATTAGCAGTTGAGCTGTGCTTATACCTTCCCTGCAGTGTTGAATACATAACCTAAGTGTGAGGCTCTCTCCACTTACCATTTGTTTCTAATGTGTTTTCTGGTTGGACTCAGGGAAATGATAAATGCTTTTCCTCTAACTGACATTTTTACGAAGTAGATTTTAAACAGTAGGTCATAGCTGAGCAGTACGTGCTTATCCCACCACAAGTGCGCTGTGAGCTAAAAATGACCACCGGGGGAATAGAACCTATTCACTACTCTCATCTTGACAACGTTGGACACAGATTGTAGACTTTCGATTGTAAAATTTCTTTTCACACCTTGTCTGGACAACACATTGGACAGAGGAGGATACCTCCTGTCTCACAAAACCACCTAGAATGAGTTCAGCAACATACATTATTTTACACAGGACCATATGTGCGACAAACCCGCCTTGAGAAACATGAATCAACATGCCTACAAGTTTAATACGCATTTTGAATATGTGAAAATCTCATATAAGGATTTATCAAAATCATGACATATAAGAATGAAACAAAGAAACAATTCTATTAAAAACTATCAAGCACAAATTTTAACATCTAATTACAGTTTTTCTTACTACAGAGTAAAACAATGGAAATAGAGTACATAAGATAAAGCAGAGTTTATACAATTGTAACAAGGTTGAAAATCAATATCTGGTACAATCCACTTTATTCTTTAATAAAGTCTGAACTCTCTTTAGCAAGCTTTCTTGTCATTACTTTGGGTAGTCTTCAGGAATACTGTCATTCAAAGCTATTCTTTAGATAGTAGCTGCCTTTCTGCTCTCTGTCAAGATGATCCCGCACTGCTTCAAGAATGTCGAAGTGGAGGCTTTGTGCAGGCCAGTCCAAGTCTGATAGTGTTCTGTTGTGTATTTTTCTGTCCAGGTATGCTTTTACTGCATTGGCAGAGTGTGTTTGGGATCATTGTCACGCTGAAAAAAGCAGCTGATGCCAATCAGATACTTTCCAGATGGCATTGCATGGTGGATCTTGATGGTACTTTTCTGTACCTATAATCCCATCATGTATGGAATACATGATCCACAACACCACTGGCTAAAATGCAGCTCTGAGCCATGACAGAGCCTCCACCGTGTGGCTGTACACAGTGACTAGTGTAACTCTGTCATGATCTCCTCCATACATATTGAAATCTGAACCAACATAATTTACATTTGGATTCATCACTCCTTCAGACATTTTGCCACTAATTTTCAATCCAGTAATTTAGAATATCTCAGCGTTTTTCCCTGTTTCCTAAAACTCATTGCATATGCTGAGACATGCTATATACATGTATCTATATAGAGATATATATAAACGGAGAGAGAGCAAGAGCAAGAGAGCATACCACCATGGTTGCGTGCACACACACACACACACACACACACACACACACACACACACACACACACACACACACACACACACAAATATCTTATGAATCACTCTTGCACTCAGAGAACTAGAGACCTAGGCATGTACTTGTATGGGCAAGCTGCCCAGAAACTCTGTTCATAGTACTATGGATAAAGTAACTCATTTGTCTTTGAGCTGTTTTTCACCTCCCTAAAGAGAGAGGCCCTACTATAAGCAGCAAGGGACTCAACACCAGTTCAAAATGCAGAAACCCAAGAAATGGCTTAAGTTCATTTAAAAGGCGAAGGTACTTTATGTATAAAATCCCCTCTTTTTAAAATTGAACCCCTCGGTTCATGCAGCGTTGTCCCTCTAATACTTTACTTTCTCATTTTCTTCTAAAAGAACAACAACTTCTAATGAACAAATCAATCTCTTATCCTTGAAAATCATCAGGAATCAAGCTGTGAACGCATATCCGCTGAATTAACAAGAAACAAAACCTTTATCTCGGAGCATGAGAAGTTCATTGTTCCAGATGGATTCAAAAGCTCAGAGATTTAGAGTTCTTTGTAAGCAAGGCGAAACTTGAAACCATGAGTACTTGTGTGTGTGTGTGTGTGTGTGTGTGTGTGTGTGTGTGTGTGTGTGTGTGTGTGTGTGTGTGTGTGTGGAGGGGGGGGGGGCAAGAATAACAAAAATCTAGAAAGGCATTGAGAAGAAAAAGGCAGTTTTCAGATTATATTAAAAAGCATGCAAGAACAACTTCAAACATACATAATCTAGTGATATGCATATACTCATAAACCATAAACTAACATAGTAACTGATATACTTGTCCCCATTTCTGAAAACATTGTGGCTTCATTCTTCAAACGTGTGCAATTTACAATTGAGAAGGGTTGAGGCAACTCTTCTCATGCAGGCAATGAGTTGCAGGTTAGTCCCACAGCAATGCACTAACCATGTGTGACTAGATGTAAAGAAGTGAAAAACGCACACATGCATACAGGCAGCAGTTCATTTACTAGAGAGGTATAAGCTTTCCTTTCATTTACCAGTTGTCCTGTTAGGTGTAGAAGACTATGTCTGCCTTCTACATCCTGCAGAAACAAAGCACACCACTGTGTTTGACACATCTTCATCAACATGAGGACGCATTGAGGGATATTTCCGTACTGTCCGTAGCTGTTAGCGGTGACTGAAACATAAGGCTGCAGTGAAAGAGTGAGTTTGTGCACGTGTGAGTATGGTATTAGTGTAGGCTTGGGGTATAATTGAAAGAAATGACAGAGTTGAGATTGCTTTTCAGATTATTTTGCTGAAGTTAGTTAAACAACAATTGCACAGTTTCATATCTCGCTAATAAATGAAGGAATCTCTGTATGTAAGGGTGAGTCTGTGTATGCGTTCTTCAATCTCCCAACAACTGCTTCTCCAGTCCACTTCAGACATGGCTGATGCGTTGCCAGGGAGTAATCCAGGGATCCATTGTTCGTTCTCATATTTTGGCTAAAAGCTATTTTCTGTTTCCAACTTTTCCTCTAATTTGGCTGCTGTGTATGTGCACTGTGCTTTTTGTGAGGGGGGAGGGGATACCCGCACACAGGCAAGTTTGCATGCCTATCTTTGTGAGGACATTCACAGGCATAATGAATTCAACGTGACTTTCTCTTTGATTATTTAGTAGCTGCTTTGTTTAGCATTATCTCTGGTCCTCAGGCTGGATTAATGTGTTTTGTCTTTAATAACATATATAGTGACTGCATCCACAGAGCTGTCTTAAGCTAAGCTAAAAAAGAGTAATTAGCATATAACATAGCACGCTGGTTTTACAAAATAGTTCAACACATTTAGCTGCATTTGCTTGAAACATTTGTAAATTTTGTTTTCGTTTTTTTTTTGGGGGGGGGGGGGGGGTTGGTTGACAAAAACAGCATGTTTTGGTTGTCAAGGGAACAGGTATGCGGTGTTATTTTAACATCTTAGCTGGCAGTCACAGGACGGCTGTCTTTGACTGATCCTGCTGAGATAATAGGAAGAAGTCTTTGATTTGAGGTAATACCAGGTAATCGTTTCCAGAGAGCCATTCAGCACTGAGGAATGTAAAGTAATGTAAAGTAATCTGGTCACACTGGTTCTGAGGAAACTCTCAGAAGACGGTGCAGGGTCGTCACCCTTACACAATGCCAGCCTATATTTAAATAATAAACTGTAAGAAAGTTAAAGGAAGTTAAAGAGGAAAGAAAGAAGGATGGAAAGAAGAAGGAACTCGCACATCATCAAGTGAAAAATAGCTACTGGTCACATGTGCAACAAATGCATTTAACTGTGACACAATCTACAGGTGTAGGTTGTTGGCCTGCTCAATGGAAACAAGCACTCACTGGACAGTGTTCTTGCAGTTCAAAGAGGAGTGGGAAAGTCGAGTGGAAAACCTCTTCTACTACAAAATTTGCTACTTCCATGAACAAAAGCCAGTTAAAGTTCAACTTGTCATTCACATTGCTGATCCTAATGGATAGTGTTTGAAATTTTGGCTTTGCAAAGGGAAGACGACGTTTCAGCTGCCAGGACCCTTCTGCAGTGGTCTAAGCCAACAAATTAAGAACGCCTGGCATACTTTGTGAAATCCTGTTAAGGATACTGTTGATGGGCAGGGACTTTGTCACTGCACAGACAATGGTTTCACTCTCTGCTCCCGGGTCATTTTCATTAATTAAGCAATGTGGCGCTCAAAAGTTAATCCAATCACACAGCAGTCTTTTCTCACGCTTTGGGGCCTGCCTTCTGGATGGCTTTGGTGGACCTGCTGCTTGACACCACAAGCAACACAACAATGTGTGCTGCCAAACGGAGCCGGGACAGAGAACGGGGATCTGGAAAGAGCGGAGGAAGCAACGGAAACAACAAACCACCAATACAAACCAACAAAGACGAGGCTTAACAGTCACCTAAATTCACTGCAGTATGTCAAGAATTTATTGAAAGCTTCATGGCACTGACTTTAGATTAAGATCTCCTTTAATGGATTTATATTTTATTTGAAGTAGCTGGTGTACATTGACACCGGCAAGTAGGTGGATTTACAAATATTGTGTTACGTTAAAGGTGAAGTTAGTTTTTTGCACCTTTCAACCTTTCTCTCCCCTTCGGTTTCTGGTATAGTCATTTGGACATCAAGGTATCCCTTTGGCTCAGGCAGTTCATTGCATCTTCTCTTTCAGCACAGTAACTTCCTCTGCTTACAGCATATGCTCTTTGTATAGCCATAAAGCTATCCCCATCTGTCAGAAGATCCCAAAATGGTCATCCAGTTGAAAATATACAACCTACTTTAAGTGACACAAATTTGCTTCAACACCTTTTGGAATGTATTAAAGCACAAAATTATATCAACACTGATATCTGAGACTTGAAAAGTGAGTGATGTGAGGTGTTACTTTTGCATCTTAATTAAGTATCTTCAGTATTTCTTCTGAATACTTATGATAACACATTTTTTAAATAAAATTGTGTCTGGCTTTAATCTGCAAATTACAAACTAATGAGTTTAGTCTGTTTTTTGGAACGTGAAAGCTGAGAAAAACAGTCTCCATGGTTTTTGGCTGACAGACTGCATTAACTTTGTCTGTCAGCCTTTAAGCGGTCACTTTTTTGAAACCCATGCTTCAATTCTCTGCATGATGTTATGTGCCAATAGACCATTCACTGCTAACAGTTTGACATATTCCTTCAGACAAAGAGCCACAGGCCTCCTCAGGCTAATGGATATAACAGATCACAGCAGAGTCAGGCAAAAAAGATAAAAGTTGAAGTGGAGAGAACAGCAGAGGTAGAAGACTTCAGGAGAGACCCTCTCCATATTGCATTTCTTCTTGTTCCATTTGGAAAAATCTGTTTTGATTGAGAAACCTGGACCAAAGCTTTGAGTAGAGAGTATGTCTAATACAATAGTTGCCTAATGCCCTGGAGAATTGCTTAGACTACTGTTGGCCATTCTCTGACCCCTAATCTTTGGACTACATACCTTCATGATCTGTGGCCAGTCAAGAACAGAAAAAATGTGTCTAATGTATGCTGTTGCCACTCAAATGCCTGTTTCATGTCTTTAATTTTAAATGATAAATTATGCCTAAACATATATTTGTCCACTGCCAGAAGTTAATTCAGTGTGCCTTACTGGCACCTTTCCTCTACTCCTTGAAATCTAAAGAACCCAGTGTTTAAAACATCAATTAAAAACAGCTGCTGCTGGGCTGGCTGCAGTGTCTGCATTTCATAATGTATGTTTCATAACTTGTTAATCCTGTGAAAAAGCAGCAACGATTGAATTTACATTTAAACTAGTTCATTTAAGATTAGTGAAAAATGATATCTGAAGATTGATCCATTATGAGGAATTTTGATTTTTATGACAGCAGTGATGAGGGATACATTTGTTTTTGATCAAGGGAACAACTGCAGGATTAAAACAAAGGGTTTCCCTGGACTGTGAAGGATGAAGGGTGATATGCCATCAAACAACCCTATTTTTACAACTGCCAGCTTCAGATTAGTGCAGCTGACAGACAGCATAAGAGTGTTGATGGAACCCAAGTGTGCTGCTCTCATCTATGCCTGATCACTAATACTCCCACCTAGTTACTGTGCAACTCTGGACTGAGACAGATGCTGAAAAAAACACGTAGCCACCCAAACCAGCCAGTCAGGAGGTGTGCATGATTGCAACCAACATTTTTACTTTACAGGAGAAAAACTGTCGGAAACACTAGAATTTGAGTGTGGATAGTCGGAGAGCAGGTCAACCTTAATTTTAAAGCCAATTTAGCCTCATCCATACACAGCTTATTGAAATCATATAACAGGTTAAATTTCTTGGCAACTATGTGATGTGTGATGAGAACCTGCATAAATCACAGCTTAATCGAATATGAATCATATCCCAGAAATTATCTGCTCGAGATAAATTAAAAGTAACTACATATTCCAAATTAATGCACAATCTTTTAGTCACATTGTACAAGGCAGAGATGCAAAGATGGAGCATGAAACTATGATGCAGAGGTGCAAAAGGAAAGGAAAGAAGCAGATGGCAGCATCACTTCGTTTAAGCTACTGGAACTTTAGGGCAATCTAAAGAAAAATATTGTTCTCCTGTCTAGTCAGATCTCATTAGGCTGCTGGCCTAACTCAGTGTGACATCTTTGACTAATGTGGAGAAAAAAATAAGTCAAAAACCAATCCAAACATAAAGGCCGCCCTCCATCTCGGACAACCGCACACAGAACAAGTCTAAAGACCTGTAGAGCAAGCCCACTGTTCACCAAGCCACTGGAGACTCTGCAGGAACACAGAGGTGAGGGGGCTACAGACTTTGGCTTCTCTGTTATGTCCCAGAGGAGTCCTGTGCTACTTCCATTTCACAAACAACCTAAGGACTGCTGTGCAGGATGCGGGAAGTGGAGTGGCCAGCTTACAAAACAGAGAAACAGATATAAGTCTGAGTCTGGCCTGAGACCAGGTTTGTATCTGAGGTACTGGACCCTGACAAGAGGGAAAGGGTGAAAGGCCCTTAGCAAGCAGCGATAGACTGAAATGGAGATTTCATGCTGATTGACGGCTGAACAGTGGCTGTTCAATAATGATGAATTTATACAACATAGTCTGGAAATTTTGGAGCTTGAGCTGAACTCTTGCATGAAAGTTGAATTTCAATAACAGTGTTTTTAACACATAAGACTTTATTTATGGTGCTTTTTCTATCTCGAGTCAGTGTTTATTTAGCTTATCAAAACAATAAATGGTGGCTATGCCGTTCTAATGTGCTCCACTATGAGCTATAGAATTCAATTCAGAGATCTCTCTGGTGCCCTAATGAAAAAGCCAAAGTCTATAACACAGTCTCAAAGGGCTCAGGAGATACAAGGGAGTTATGCGATACCCAATCAGAGTGGAGCCATAACAAACGCGCATGTAGGCAAAGATGAGAAGCAGCTGCTTACTCCTGGCTACTTGCTGGGTCTCAACCCACCCTGGTAAAACCATTCACGTAAATGAGAAAACACAGAGGACCAAAAGGGCTGGCCAGTTTCAACTACATAAAGCACAGGGCTGTTCCTGAGCCTTTTCAGAGTTTTCTGTGTCAAAGTGAGAAGGTTCTCAACAGCGGAACTGTGAACGACCTGCACGATGTACTGCACGATTTTATTGTGCTGCTACATAAGTGCACACATTAGTCTCTGATAAATCTTTACGTTAATGCCATAGCATGAATATTCAAGCAAAAAACTTGAATGCAGCATCTCAATGTAGCCTCCCAGGGAGTACCATCCCTCTGGTTCAGAAAGCAAAAAAGTCTTGCCAGTTATTTTTTAAACAATTACACATTTTGCACAAGCGGTGCTTAAAATAGCCCATAGTCCCCCACGATCACAGTGATATAGAAACCCCTGATACAGTTTCAAAACTCTAGGACATCTTGGTGATGTCAGAGATAAAATCCATCCACCGATACATTTTCAAAAATCTAATTAGGACTAAGTAGAGTTACCTGCAGCTGGAGGACAACAGCCACTCTTTGACCTTGATCTTTGGCTCTTAATATCTTTTGGATGCATCACTCTAATAAAATTAAATGAAATATAATATTGCTGGGTAAACAGATTGCACTACAACCGACTCTGTTATGATTCAGTCTTGTGTATATCAAAGGACCACTTCAGCTCCACAGCCCTCGTTCCTCTACTGGAGATATTTAATAATGTTGAAAAAACTGTGAGTCGGCTTGTGTTTCCAACAGCTGTGATTTGCGAGAAGGTCTCTCTCACTTGCTCTCTCTTTGACAGTTGCTTGTTCTACTTTCCTTTTTGCCTCCCCTCCTTTCTCTGAATCCACATAATATCCTTTTCCTTTAACTAAGTTCATCTCAACATAAGCCACAAGTGAATGGCGCAAGATGCTCATTTACTTTTGTCTGACTCATTTTAAATGGCTTTATCAAGACACCTCTCATTTCCTTTCTCTCAATGTAGTAAGGCAGACATCCTGCATCCAATAATCTCATGACGCAGCCTTCCACTGACCTTCGTGAGGGGACGTGCTGGAGCATTGATCGTATGCCTGCTCCTCGGGGCAGGAGTGAAAAGACCACATGCTCTTAGACTGTTTTTCATCTCTTTAGACAGACAGTTAATACTACCTTTTATCCCAGGTCTTACTCTTTAAAGTTTAGCAAATATGAGTTGTTTTATGTGTGGGAGATAGCTGAGGGCTGCGCTGTCCTGCTATGACCTGATGGGCTGTTATCATCTTTCCAAAGGCACGAGACAATTTGAATTAAAAAGCATGGAACCAGTTAGTTGTAGGTAAATGTGGCTCCACTATATGATGACTTGAGCAGGAATTCATAAAAAAGGATATACAGTCTGCTCTCTTGAAAGAATACATATGGTGCATCTAATCTGGCAACAATCTCTTACATTGCATGCGCTCAGCACCCATTTTCCCTGTTTGCATTGGAGTTTATGCAATCTGGTGCTCATTTTCCACATCAAACCCAAACACCGTGTGGTGACAGTCTCATGAAACATGAAAGAGGAACCAATTAAAGCCTGTCTGTTGTATATGAGTGAAATAAGCACATTTAGCAGTAATCCCACTGTTATTCTAACAGTAATGAGCAGGCAACAAGTTTAAAAAGAGAAAATGTGTTTCATTTAATGCTTGGTGTCTATTGTAAAATAAATAAGGGAAATTTTGAATAGATTTTCGTATTTTCCTCTACTCGCAAAAGCAATTATGCACAAATGAAGTTTAAACTGGTATTTTCCATTTTAAAAGAACATTAAGCCTCTGTGCGTTTACACTCCCTTTCACATTTCATTGCAGCAGATGACAGTGGCTGATGGATTGGGCTTTTGGTGGCTCAAACTGCTCACGGGGAGATTGCTACCAGATGAAGAGGTCTCAGAGTGCAAATTGGGCGGTTTTGAATAAAACTATAACTCTGTACGCTCCCAGGAGTGTTATCAAGGACCACACTAAATAAAGAACACCAGTGTGACATCGGCGACTGAAATTAAAGTTGGCTCCACATCGTCTGATAACGAGAATTTCCAGAAGTCTCCTATTTGCCTAAAGGAACATATTTTGTGGTATTCGAGGTATTTGAGGTTAACCATTTTCAAAGACAATGGAATATTAATTTTAAGCTTTGCAAAAAGTTTTTTTCCCCTTTCTTTGGGGGGTCTTGGGTTTTTTAGCTAAGGAACTGGAAATTTTGCAGCTGGATAAAACTTGTGAGGCTTTGGTTCTTAGCAAGATTATTTATTCTTGTGAGCTTGTACTTAGAATAAAACTTAAACCGGCAAATGCAATGATCTCAGGGATCTTTCAGTCCTAGCAACAGAGCAGACGTGGAGAGAAGTTTGTGTATGATCTACTTGAAATTTCTGCATAAATTCTCATGAAATTCCTTTTCTCAGATTTGTCTGGATGGCAAGGCAAGGCAAATTTATTTGTATAGCACAATTCAACAACAAGGTGATTCAAAGTGCTTTACAGAGACATTAGAAACAAAAACAAATAAAAAGCATGATTTAAAATTGATTAAAACAAGCAAACAAACAAACTAACTAAACACACACATTTCACACCTGTTCGCGCGATCTGAACCCTTATCGTAAGGGGAGCTACCAGTCCTTCTGTGGACGAGCTACTTTCTATTTTAAATTCCCTGAATTTAAAAAACTCTCTATTGGGAAACAAGTTGTTTTTTTTTTTCAAAGACAGAATTACAAAATAATTTTACTGCTTTCAAGTGGGTTCTTCTATATTTTTTAAGCCACAGGAGAAAGAAATTTAAATCCACTGTGTACAGACAAAAATGTTATCATATAGAAGAACTTTAAAAACTCTCAGCCTGTTTTTTGAAAGACAGAACTTACTGAAATCAGTCTAAATTGCAGCTCTTTGGTTTAAAAAAAATGAAAAAAAGACTCTGTTTTCAAATTGTTGCTAATGGGTACAACGTATCCATTAGCAGAGACTGTACCCATTGGCAAATCTAATCTTAAAACCTTTGTGGCTTTTAAAAATACGTTTCCATCGTTGCAGATTTATAAGGCCAAAGGAAGATCACATCTTTTAGTTCACAGTAATGTGACTTGCTAATGTTATTCCTTGTGTGAATGTAAAGTGAAAAATTTAAAGTAGCATAATATTAAGATTCCCTGTAAGGACTAATGCAATCCAGATGTCTGTTTTTTGAATCGGGAGGGAAATGTGTGTACAGTCCCCTTAATCCACCTAATATGTCAAATTTCAAACAGATATGAAAATATTTTTCCTCCGAATATCCTCCAGATGAGAGACCATGTTGAGCTGTCTACTTCTCTTCCCTTCTTTGTCTGTCAATATTCCCCAGATGACAGGCCAGACTTCCTGATAGATCAGACTGAGTTGTTTTCATATGGAGCACAAAGTCCACTTTACTTACTTTAAAATGACACTCAAAAACAGGCACTCTCTTGCTGCCTCAGATGTATGATCACCTCAGGCTGAAATCTCTAATTACACAGATTCAGAGTCTGGATTTTAATTTGATTTTCAACCTTAAACTAATATTAATTAAGTCATCCCAGTGGAGAGCACAGGAGGAGAGGAAGTGATTGTAAACCTGTGGAATTTTGCCCCGAGTCACCGACCTTCTGCCAGGTTCACGTGTGCTCCATCAACCCACAATTTGCTGTGATTGAGTCGACCTACACTGCTGCATGCAATCATACTGCCTTGGCCGTTCGCATGTCAGGCTTCTGACTCAGTAGCAACCATCTTCCACACTGAGTGAGTAAGTTTAGTAAACCATCTGAACCATGACAGCAGTCACACACACAGAAAAACGTGCAGGAAAGCAAAACCTCACTGGGAGCATGTCACTGATCCTGCTCTCATGCATGAGGGGCTGCCCTTCTGTCCAAAAGGGGAGCAGTTCTTTGTTGTCTTTCAAAGTCTGAGATACCCCCCCTCCACGACCAGCCTGAAAGAGAGAGAACGCTGGAGCCTCAGCAGTCAGTAAGATCTGTGGTGTGGCCCCTCCTTTTCACTGGGCTGGGATAAACCAGGGAGTGTGGCGCCTCTGAGGTTAGCGGGCTGCCTCATCGAGACACCATCTCCATCATGAGCCTATTTTTATTCCATTTTCTCGCTTTCTCTTTTTTTCTTCTCTTCTACTCAAACCACTCTAGCTCTTTTTTCAGCCTTCCAGTTTTGTCTTTTTCCATCCATCTCGTTACCACAGCCTTCTACTCCTATGATGCTGACTTTTGTTTCAGTGTGCATGCATGACAGAGGAAAACAAAAAAAAGCCTACATTGCTTGATTTCTGGGTTTGATCCCAATATTCACTTGCTTTTCCCCTTTTCTTTCTTGCTGTATTTAATTTGCTGAGACACTTGCCAAGCCGGCTAGAGTTCCCTGTCACTGGTTTGGCAAAGTGCTTCAACCCTAATGCACAAAAGAAATTTATCTAGATATATCACTGTCTAGCTTCAACATCAGCACTGTAAACTACAAAAATACCCACTGTCACATTTTTCACCATTAAAATCTCATTTTATCTAAACATAGAACCTCTAACCCAGATTAGCACTGCACTCAAATACATAATTAGTATGCACACTGCAGTCTTCCTCACTTTTGTCCAAGAAGAGACACTGGCTGAATCTATAGCCCATAGACTGGGTCAAAAATGAATGGGTTTGTTGGCGTTATAAAGCCCTAAATGTCATTATTGTACTTTGGCCATAAAGGATCACTGCGTTTAACCAGCTAATCCAACATGTTGAGGCAATTCACATGCAATGTGGTTATGCTGGTGAGTTAGCAGGGGGTCCCCAGCTTTCAGGAAAGCAGTTTACCATCATAAAGCAGCTGTCCCACATCAACAGTCCCTACAGACACAGACAGTGCCGTGTTTGTGCCATAAGCCATTCTATATGAGCGCATTGTGGCAACTCCTCCGGCATTTTTGAAAAGCCTGGCAACGGCAAGCTCACTGGGTGAAAAGCGTCTAGACTAGTCTTCTAAAGAGAGCCTCACTTCACATTGGCAGTCCGGGTTAGTAGTAACACTGACACAAGGATATTGATGCACTTGTAAATAAAACCTTAATTAGGACTGGTTACCAACTCCAAACTCCAACAGTCTAACTACAGCAAGTTGTGTATGGAGTATGCAAGTGGAAATGGAGTCATGACCAGAATTATCAAAAACCCAAGCACATCAAAACGTCTGGAACTATTAATAATTCTTTTGCACTTGAGGCAGTATTTTCAGTAAAGGCAACAGTAGTATGGCTGCAAACAGCCGTAGCTAAATGAGCTCAATATCTTTAATATCTTTAAAAAAAAGGACTTTCACACAAAGTTAGTGTTCAATTCATTTGAATAATTTACTTTGCAGAATGGCCTGAATATGAGGAAATGGTTGATCCATCAATCTAATCTGTCACTGAGCTTTAGAACGACATTGTTTCTTCTATGTTCTTTGTTTTTGTACATCTAATGAGCTTTAAAGGGGAAAAAAAGCAACAGCAAACAAAGGTAGAGCGTTATATAATAAAGTCCTCTTTGGAGAGCCTGGAAAGCATTCAAGACCGTGAATAAGTTTGGTGCTGTATGAGCACGCAGTTTCCTCTCTGTCATCCACAGAACACACCACTGTCACGGTGTTCATTTCCACTGGCTTCCTTCGGTACCCACATCTAAAGTTTCCCAGGCTTAAGCAGGAATTGGAAACTAACATTCTGTCCAGTGTGAGCACAGTTCTGCGAGCGTATCATGCCAGTCTTTCCAGTCAGAGCACTCTGACGTCACGCCATTAATCCCTTTCACCATACCACCCAAGCCTCGGGGAGACCACATAAAATCCTGAACTCACTCTCCCTGAGAAGAAGAGTTTGTACCCCTGGGATTTCTTTAATGAGGCTTACAGTAGAACACACCAGCGCACCAGTAATGAACTTCACAGAAAGGAAAAGCACTTAGAGATCCCATTAAAGGAGAGGTCATATCAAAACTGGAGTTGTTTGCCGATTAGGAAAGCTGATTAAAGCTCCCCCAGCCCACAACCCAACACAAAGTCACATTTACTTGACATCAGAACAATGTTTGAGAAGCTGCTGTGTCAGATACAAGTTTTAATACAGTTCTTCTTTTGTTCTGGGCCTCCATTGTTTTCCATTAACTTTCGCATGGAATCAGAATAATTGAGCAGACTTTTGAAACTTGCTTGGGTTTTCATTCATGAATACAGTCTGGGTGAATTTTTATGTAATAACAGTGCAAACTAGTTAAATCAACCGGTGATACGAGGTTACACAACTCAAGGAAGCTGATTTTCATTTCATGCATAGATGAATGGGAAACAAAGACTGCATAGAACAACCAGAAAAATCTATTCAAATACTTGGAACTGTATAGTATGAAACTGTAAAGTGTCAGCACAAATTTAAACAATGTAGATTTATGGTTAAAGAGTAAAACAGTTCGATATGAGCCTGCAAAATGCAAAGACCTGTGACTGAGATGTTTACTCACTTCAAGGCAAAGACTGAACCACTTCACTGTTGTTTATAATAAATCAGCAAAGTTTTTTAGAAAGTGGGAATTTCAACAAAGGACTTGTGCAGGAGCTGCTCTTAAAGACGAGAGAAGGCTCTCAAGAGAATAACAAATGACTTAACTGGCTAAAACGGTTTACAAAGGCCTAGAAGTGTCAACACGAACTCCACAGACAGTGCCACAGCTAGACAAAATATCCACCGACACAGTATTTGAAAGTATTTTTCTTTATGTACTCCAGTGATAATACTCCAAAAGGAGATCATTCTTCACGTGTCCTCAGGCAAAATCCAAGCCACACCATACAGACACTGAAAAACTGTGACTGAGAATATGAGAAGACAGAAACAGGATGCTGTAGAATATGTGAAATAAATATATATGTTTAATTGTTTTTTTTAAGCTTCTTATTGTACACTGCAAGAAAAAAATCCTAATATGAAAGTATTTTACTGTGTATTTTACAGTTTTGTTCTGTTCTTCTAGAATATCATGAAATTTACATAAATAGACTGTGATTTCACATTTCAAATGTAAATTAACATAAAATCACTGTAATGTAATAAAACATAATTTTCTTGTTTTTTAAATGTATTTGTCTGCACATATGCATATTTAGATTGTTAAAATACATTCACAAATGTATCATGATTTCACAAATATTTGTCCGTTATTTGAAAGATTGAACTGCTAAATTCAAATGTAATGCTATGGAAAAATATATAAAATGATTCTTATAAACTTTTTTTTACATCAAATGATAATTATTATTATTTCTATTTAGGGCGATCGTGGCTCAGGAGTTGGCAGTTCGCCTTGTAATCAGAATATTGCCGGTTCGAGCCCCGGCTCGGACTCTCTCGGTCGTTATGTCCTTGGTCAAGACACTTAACCTACTGGTGATGACCAGAGGGGTCGATGGTGCAATATGGCAGCCTTGCCTCTGTCAGTCTGTCCCAGGGCATGCAAGCCAATATTATTTAAACTAACTGTATATTTCTGTACATTTAAGTATTATTATTCATATTGCCACATTCATTGACCTTGTTTATAGGTAATTTCATTGTTTAATCAGATTAAAATGTTCCTAATTTAATGTTTAAAAGCACTTGGAAAAGGCAAAATCCCATGTAAAATTAGGGCAACAAACTGTATTGTCATTACTGAAAATAACCGTATTTTTATGAGAAAGTGATTTTCTGATATTTTCTGGTATTATTTTGGCGCCCCAGCTGCTGGAATATTACTGTTTTTTTAAGATGTTTTTTCTAACAGTGTATTTGTTTGTGTGCGTGTGTGTGAATGTTAAAATGCCAAATAAAACAAATATATGTAGATTTTCTAAACCAACCTTGCTGAGCTTTACATTCTTTTATTTAAGAGGTTTTCAGTTTTTAATGTTCTCCTTTTATCATTTCTTTACTTTTGATGTTCTTGTGAAAGCACCTCAACATGAGTTACAGAGAACTCTATATAGCTGTCTTCACTCTATAATGGCGCCAAAGTGTATGTTAGGATCATCACTTTTTGTTTTTGAATACGCTTCCATCATTAAGGATTTGTCCTGTCGTATAATAACATTAACAAGCCAATAAAGAATTAGGTCAACTGAGTTTCACATCCCGCTGGCCCTTCTGTATAGTTCTTCTGTGATTTAGGCATTTTGTGCAGTACATCCAAGCCAAATATAATTTGAGCCTGTGTGCTTTGGCTTCATCCTGACACACCTTTTTTAATCTGGGAACCTAGCAGCTAGTCGCGACTTAGCCTCTGCAGGCAAATTCTCTCTCATTTTTTTCTTTTTTTTAGGATCTTCTTACACTTCTTATTATGTCATTGAGTCACTTCTAACAAATGCAGATAAACTAAAAAGAGCAAATAATAATCTAAATTATCAACATGATAATCTTCTCCCTTACCTAAAGATTTTGTTCATGCTTTTGCAGATGCATTTTGTCAGAATGTGAAAAGAACACACTGGCACTTGTTTTTTCCTGCCTATCACAAAGTCTCAGGATCTTTGCAAACACATCTGAGATATTAATTGGGTGCTTCACCCAGTAGAATAAAATGCTAATGAATTTCTCTGTCAAGCAGAGTCCTCGAACACCAGATTTCTATTTAGACAAATAGGATAAAGTTGTCATTAGTCAGTGAGACGCACGTATGCATCCATGTCTTGAATTCAAATAACAAGGCAAGAACAAGCTTTTAAAATATTTTCCCAAAATAGAGACCTGAAACAAATACATCCTGTTTGCTCAGACAGACGCCCATCATTCCAATGAAACACTCTCCCTCCTTCAGTGTTTACACTGTTGTCCTCAGTGCCCATGAAGGCTTTGTCCCATCTGAGATAAGAGATTTGTGACTGCTTCATCACAGTTCTAAACAGTGCGAGATAATGGCTGAATATTACCAACAGACTTTCCGCTTGTGGCAGCAAGGAGGTTGTAGATGTGGGATGAACCTGTTTCTGGAGGGAAGTGTTTTTTAGGCTGATAGAAGAAGAAAAAAGAAGGACAAATTGAATCTAATCGCACTGGCACTTCATTGAGTTCCCCCTTGTTATCAGAATGCAGGAGCGCCGGGAGGGAGACAGTAAAGGAAAGTCCCTGTCGTGAGACAAAAAACAGGGACAAAGTCGTCTGAGCAGAAATGAGGTTTGGAAGAGTGGGGGCCCTGTGAACTCTTCCCCATGTGTGTCCTTCATGACAGATGCAGAGGCCCAACCACTGACAACATGGGAGGATGGGGAGGTTGTGGAGGGCGAAACATGTTGAATAAACACATTCAGTCCCGTGCTACCCCCATGATTTCCCCTCCAAATGAAAACCTCAGTTGATATACAATATAGATTCATCTGATAGCTCAGTTTATACTATGTGTTTATACATCAGGATAAATGTACCTTCTCTAGCCAAGGGATCGTGATGTTCTCTATCTCCAAACAAACATCCTTAGACTCTGCTACATGTTCCCCAGACCTCTAGGATATGTTGATAATGTTGTGAGATAGCTGAGACAGTGAGACAGCCCAAAGAGAAACAGTGATGAACTCTGGGAAAAAAAAGGACAGCTTAACTCTAAACAGAGGCCACTACCTTAAAAAAAAAATGTTTTCACAAGCTGCAGAGTAGCTGAGCTTTCAAGGTTTCATGAGTTCACCTCTCCACAAATAATTTCGGGACTGTCCTCGCACGTAAATACTCCACTGCAGTTACAGCGGAAAAACAGGAACTTTGGGATGATGATTTGCCCATGAAATCGATGGGGTTTCTTGTTTACGCTACTCTCCACCCACTCTTGTTTCCCAATATTGCCATGGTAACAAACCACCACTTGAGCTTCATATACACTTTTGCACGCACACTGCATGAGGTAAATCTGCACTTTTTCCCTCTCAGCGTCTGCTTTCTTTCTCACTCTTTGCTCCTTCCGAGTTTCCCATTTGTTTCATTTTCCCCAGTTAGTTCTATTTTTCGCTCAGTTTTTTTTTATGCAGCATTAAAAAGCCCAAACTTTATACATAATTAATAGCCACAGATCATTAAATATATTTCAAAAAAGAAAGCCTAAATGGGCAGCTTGAGATTTCATTATTAAAATATTATATTATTTTAAAGCTTGAAATCATGTATAGTTAACAATTTTAAAGTCATTTGACTAAAAAGAACATATATATATATATATACATATATATATATATATATATATATATATATATATATATATATATATATATATATATATATATACACATAATTTTGTCTCTGGTATGTCTCCTTCAAAGCTACTTTTTGTAGCCTGTGTCAGAATTTGGCCCAGTCCCACAGCAGAAGTGGTGCCCTTCCCCCAAGCATTTTAGGAAAAACATTCACCATAGTTCTCTGTATGTGTGTCAGTGTGATGAATAAAGAACGGAAGCGGGGCAGAGGGTGACTTCACACTTAAACAGCCTGTTTACAAGTCATTTACAGAACGGCAGGAGGGGGGAGAGTCTCAAAGGAGTTTTCCCCCAAAAATTGAAAAAGCCGCCTTTTAGAAATACACAATCAGGAAAAAAACAACACAGCAAAAAGCTTTATCTGCAAATCTAGTAATGGTGAAACGTGAAAAGACTACAGAAAAACAGAGAAAAATAAGCAGAAAAGCTGAACTGGTTACACTATTGGAAAATTTAGCAAAGGTGGAACAATGAAAGCTTTCCTGTACACGAGCAGATTTCCATGCAGTTCTTTTTATATTGCAGGAGACAATCTTTGAAAGATGACTCCATGGTAATAAGAATGAAAACTGCAAAGAAACCACTAAGCTTATTACATTGTAGAATTAGTATGCTCGAGGTAAAAAAGCAAAAGGGAAGCCCATAAATAAAAAATGGAGCAGTAGCAGTGACGACGGGAATGGTGACAGGGGAAGAGCACTGACTGAAGCTGGCTAAGATTTAAAGGCAGAAAGGATGCCTGATTATTTTCTCTTTTTCCCATGCACAGTCATGAATACACTCAGTACATAATTGCTCACAAAAATGTCTCTGCCAAAGCATTATGACAGTGCATTAAATGTCTGCATCTCAGCCTCAAACGCTTAAATCACACATAGTAGCATAAATGAAATGACGGCAGCTTGCACATGGGTTCAGTTACAATGTTTAAACTCAGTCTTCCTGTAATATTTTAACTTGTCTCAGGCAAACTGATGAAGGACATTTCCAATACAGTACCCTGAACTTCTGTGAGCATTACAGTATCCTCACACTTGTTTGCACTCTCATTATGTATGCATCAAGTACATTAACCAAGAGTTTTTACATTACAGCAAAACACAGGAGCATTGCTGCATGAGGGTACTCCATATGCTTCTGTGCAATAAGTAAGGAATCCTATATCGTCACAGGCTTATCAAACATTCTGTTTACTTCGGAGACCACAAATCTATCTGGATACACCCCAGGAGACTTTTGAGTTGTCATCTTTAAATATCACTCAGCTGCTTCCCCCAGGTTGAAAACAGTATTTATTTTTAATCAAAGCCTTTGTTATAACAGTAATGATGAAACTGCATGTGTCCTGCATTCTGAGTGTTGGCTGATCTGTCAAGAGAATCGGATGATCACAACTTTAGCGCTGCAGGGTAGTAACTGAAAGTGTGACAGCTGTGTTCCTGATGAACTGAGAAAATGTCAGCAAAAATGTGACTCGAGCAATTCACTCCTCCTTCCTCAATTAACTAAACACCCGCGAGCAATGACCAGCAGGAGAATGTTTTGGTTGTACTGGAAAACGATTAATGGGACATATGAAGAAATAAACTACCCAGTCCAGAGCAGATCTTTAGATGAATAGTGTTATCCCAGCATGGCATGACTTCACATACAAATGGCAAATTGCTACATTAATCACGATATCCGCTGTCTGGGCTAATCAGGGCCTGTAAGCAATAAGTTGTTGATGGTAAAAATTGGCAGCAGGTGATACTGTAGTTCACTCCGGGCATCAAACCAAAGATCTGCACCGGTTTGCAAACCAAGATCGTTCACATCTGCACACCCCAGAGTCCTTTTCAGTGAGATTGCATGCAAGTATCACTGCCTGCCACATGAAAGTGAGGATGTACTCTAGCCACTCTACAACCATCACGTAAAAAGGTGTTTTGTTCTTATCACAGTTGCGCTAGGGGATTTGACAAAGGAGCAACAAATGCTTAGAGATGTTACAGAAAACTGTGGGCTCATGAAAGAAATGTCAGAGTGAGATTAGAGGTTTTTGTTGCAACTAAAATCTGATGAAGCGTATCGTGTATGATTTCCATCGATCTTCTATAAAGACATCGCCAGGTTTGACTGGACGCAGCTTCTTAAACCAGATGTCTGGATGCCTTCAGCCTTGGCAGTGATGCATTGACTTGCTGAAATTATCAACAAATTGTTTCTCCATTATGCTGGCCATTCCACCATCTGCATTTATTTCACTCCCGAGCTGACTTCTCAGACGCAGCAAGGCTGCAGACAATACACACTTTTTCTGGGTACTTAACCATGGTGTATTTTTTTAGGACATCCTCTGTGGGTGATCAGCTTTTCCAGCAAGGCTGAAAGACTGACTCTGTATAGTGTGCTTAAGCCATTCTCATTTAAACACAAAAACGTAAGGTACTTTTCACTTCAGATTCCACAGTGCTGAAACTCAGCATGGTTTTTGCCCCAGTTGGATCTGACTGGCTGCATGTCCAGCATTCAGCCAGCACTGGAAGAGAAGGGTGGTGTTCAGTGTTGATGTGCATTGTTCTAGTTTCACCATGGATTGCCAAATTCATATCAGCTCCATCAGTTTCTTTCGCCCACGTCGATGTTTTGGATCCCATAAGATTCATTTGTGATGCAGCCTGGGAGGAACCCAGACCACTGATTAGAGAATTTCTTCCACTGTCGAACCTTGTCTACACCGATACATGCACATAGACACACACACACCCCTTTCCTGGCTTTTTGTTCGTCTGCTATGATACCACATCACACATCTTGAATCCTGCAACCAGCTCTGCCTAATTACAGCAGACGGTCCCACTGCTCCCTTTGCTCCATGCAGGCTCCCCGCAGCACCAGGCTATACACAACAATCAAAACAAAGATCTGGCCTTTCAACACAGCAGCTAAAAGAAGCAGCACCCAACTCACAACATAAATTCTGCAGCACCAGAATCAAATTAGCCTTCCTAAGGAGGTACGCAACCCCGCGGTAATTAGCTCCCCCGCTAAATCTTTAAATCACCTAGTACTCAGGAAATCTATGTTAGGCTCAGCAGTTGTCTCATTACAACTAATCTACAGGGTGGACGCATTTCTATACAATAAAAATGGCACAACAGATGTCCTCCCTTACAACACAAGTGGCATTTCTGATAGATGTGGTCAAAGCATCAAGATATGCAAACAGCACTGTGAGGTTGGACCACCATGCAGCATCAGTACACACAGATTGGGAGTCTGGTTTTAGCAGGCCAGGGTGCCTTTCTGTCTGAAGCCAAGACAGACAATGTGGGTAAACCACAATGTAAAAGTGGAGCGTCTCTCCACACAAACCTCCTTTTCCGTGTGGTTTGTCATTCTCTTTCTCTTGCTCTGTCTTACAAGGCTTAAAAACAACAACAGCTCAGTGGAACTGGGCTGAGTACAAGAAATAACAAATTCTTTGATCCTGAAAAGTTTTCTGTTTCTGCTCTACTCATCTATTATTACTGGGTATTGTATGAATATGTAAGATGTCTAGTGATATTATTAACAATATATTACTTTGACAATGAGATAAAATTACAAGCATTTAAAGTAAAAAATTATTTCTTAGCTGGCAAAAGTAAAATAAACTGTGCAAAATGTCACATTTCAGGTAGAAATCACTATGTATTCAGTCAGTTTTCATAATGTCCTGAATGATCATTATCTGAAAAACATTCTGTTTTTACAGTGCTAACAGTGTCAACACAGGTTCCACAAAGATTACCTATTTTTTGCCACCTGAATTTCCTGAAACACTATCCAACATCCACTATTTCTCACTTGGGCAACTTACGTATTGCCTAATCTCTGTGTTCATACATTTTTCTAGCCCCAATCAGACACGGTTGTAAAGCAAACTGATCGGACTAAGAGCAGGCACTGAATGCGCCACTCCTTCCATGACTTTTTGGGCTCAGTAACATTCTTCTCAATCGTTATTTCAACTGGCAGTCAGTGCAGCAGAAAGGCTGGAGCAAAAAGGGGGCTGAGGTTGCTGGCAGACAAAAGCGATGCATTCTTTGTAACAGTTAACTTCTGGATTTAGAGACATTGCTCAGCGGTTAAGATATTTTAGGGCTGTGTATATATAGTATATGCATGCATGTCGTGAATGAAAAATTCAACATGTTGGCAGCTGCTTTCTTTCATTACAACACATGACCCTCATCATCCTGCCAAAATTGATTTGTGGCTGTTTGTATAGAATGTAGTCTTCTGATTACTGATTTTTGTTACCTGGCAAACTGTCACTCAGTGTCTACTTTCCGGTCTGGTGGCTTTTGATGGACAGCAGGGGACTGGATGGATGATTTAGCACAGATTTGCTTTGGAACAGTGTGAATATCGCAAGCAGATGATGCTTCCTGATGCCCAGCTTGTTTAGCGATGCCAACTGCCTTGCACATGTGCAGGGGGACCACGGTCTGTGAGAACAGAAGGCCTGGCAGCCGTTAGCACAGTCAGCCTCGAGGTCTACCCCCCTTCCCACTCATTCGTCTCAAAAGAGACGAATGGCAAAGTGAATAATCGTCTCTATTTACAAAGGTTAAACAAAAGTCTTCCTCTTGTGCCTGAATACAACACTGTAACAACGTGGCCATGTAGACACCCTTAAAGGCCACACACCTGCAGTCTGACTTCACTCTGTTGATAATTTCCAACCATTCTTTCTTGAACGATCCAACCAGATAAGCCTGGGTCTGCTCAGACTGAGACCTACGAAGCTGCCTCTTTTTGTCTTTCCAGGGGTTCTCAAGCATCCCCAGGCAAGCAGATGTGCTGCTCTCACCTGCTCTGATCCACATGTCACCACTCCACAGGGAAACAAGGGGAAGGGAAGAGGTGTAATTGGATCACAAAGAGGACACATAAGTGTGGGAAACGGAGAAAGGAAGAGATAAGAAGTCTGATCATGGCAGAAAGAACAAGGACAGAGACAAACACAGAGACTCAGACAGGAAGAGTGATATCCCACTCCTCAGAGTCAGAGGATAGATGTTAGAAAAGGGATCAACAGCTGAATCCAGCTGCTGAGAATGAGCTTTGTTACAGCTGCCAGAGGCCGAGTGTCCCTCTGGAGACTCTCGGCTGTTTTCTTTGCGTCTCTCGCGCTCTCTACTTTCACTGTGCTCACACAGTCTTTCACAGAAACTTGGAAGCAGTGCTGAGAGGTCTGTCTCACCTGCAGCAGACAGTCTGGGTGACAGACTGTACTAATGAAATTTTGTGTCCCACAAGGGGGATATATAAGCCCATCTTCCTTCCTTGCCAGATGCGGGCAGGAAACCCCTCCAGTGAACTTTCATACCTCACAACTTCTGCTTTACAGCCAGCACTCCATGTGGTTGCATCACAGCACTGAGGTCTTGTAAACATTGCATACACTTACCACTCAGCACTCACATAATGGACAGCAACCAGCAACAAATTTGGACTGTGTTTTGCAAAATATCACTGGCTGCTGCCCGTTTGTTTGGACATTAGACATTTGGGAAACCATGATATATTATGATGGGCATATTTTCCTGCATTTACAATGAAAATTTCTCCTAATAATTATTAATAGTTATGAATAAATAATAAATTAAATCTTTGCAGCTCTACAGTATAGTTAAATGCAGTAGTTGCACTTTAATCCTTAAATGCAGGGTTCCTTTCATGTTGTTTCACAGTTCGACATGCGCACACCCACAGCTTTGGTTTTACACTAATGAACAGTATTTCCTCCCAGCTTCTGTATTCAACCATATAACATTAAATTTTCACCACAACCTTCTCCTCTTCCTGTGCTGTTGGACAGAAAGAGGCGGCAGATTTGATGATGGACGGCTAAGCACAATAAAATGCGTTCAGCTGTCTCGAGCAGAGCAACTTTGACCTGAACACCCACACTCTATCCAGATGTACATCAGTGTTTATGTTCGCTTCATTGCCCCTGCTAGGCCCAGGAGTAAGTGTTCGAGGAAGTATTACATTCACGAACACATTAAGTAGCACATCCAGTTTCCTGCAATTTTACCATTCCCTGAAAATACTGTTATACCACAGAGCCACAATGAAGCTCGGTAGTTAGCAGGAGGAAAAAGAAACAGAAAAGGGAGACCAAAAACAGAGTCAGCTTGCCTCAAGCTAAACCAGTCTCAGAGGAAGAAAAAGCCAGGCTGGTATTAAAACAGACAAGTGAGTATTTCGCTTGACAAAAACCATCTCCAGGAAAATGTCTGGTGAAAACTGATTACATGGTTTGTATACCAAAATATCCATATGAAACTGGCAGTTCCCCTCATTTTCATAGTTTACCTCACTTATTTTCAAAATGCTGCAGTGTCATTTGAATGTTTTTGGAAGAGCTTTAGTTGACAAGGTAGTTGTTATGAAAAATGTGTGATTGAGCAGGTGTAACGTTCAGTCACCAAATCATTACATTTTGCATTTTCGTTTTGTAAAGTTCAGTTTGGGTGAAATTCAAAATGAGCCATTTTTATGTTTTGAATTTTTATGGGCTGAAAATGTGGTCGCCGTTCAGCGGTAGCTGCTGAAACAGTGAGAGGAGAAACTTTTTATGGAGAAGGAGAGAGCTGCAATTTCAAAATACGAAATACTGAGGTTCACGTGCCACTTGCATTAGCTAACTTCATAGATTTACTGTCAGATATTAAATTTTCATTCAGTTTTTAATATGAAGTCAAAAGTATGCTATACTGAAAAGACTATAAAAAGCAAGGTCTAATTCATCAATGTAGGTGTTCCAGGGAGGAACCTAAACCAAAAGCACCATCCACAGTTTATCACTGAATACCTGAGTCTTCACTACACAACAAAGCACTTATTTAACAGCTAATAAAGAGCTGAGGACACCGGATTTGTATCACTGTTATTAGAACCTGCTTAGTCATTAGAAGGTAGGTGGTCATTGTAGTAGAAAGAAAACTACGGAAACTGTGAGTGTGAAAAAAACACTAGAAAGAAGCTCAATCATTCATACGTTTTCTCGAGGGGAATTATGGGTATTTTTCCCTCACAGAGTGGTTTCTTTTATGCTGCCAGGAATGGAGTACTGATTCATAGTGCCACTTCACTGAGGTACCCCTTTCAACTAGGTTTTCTTTAAAGCATTCAATGTGAAATAATAGATATGTTTGAATGCTGCTTTATGTGGTATCTAAACTTAAAAAAAAGGCTCATAGTAGGTCTGCCCACGAGAAATCATAGGCAAAGAATAATACTCATAGATTAATGTTTTTTGAAGGAAAGAGAGTTTCAGAAACGGAAGCAAATTAGGCACCAAAACAGCAGATAAATGCAAAAGTTTGAATACAGCTTCAAGAAAGTCTCACAGAAAGCAGTCTTCGTCTCATGTTGCTAAGGGGTTTGCAGCAATAAAAGCGGTCCATTCAGTCATGAACGTGGGGGAGGTGGCTTTAAAAATTAGTTCTGGCCTATCTTCACACCTAGGTAATGAGAAATGAAGTGAGATCAGATAAGAATTTAGCGTCTGCCGGACAAGCAGACAGACAAGGAAGCCCCCCTGCTTATGTCACCTCCGCTACTCATGCAAGCGCTTGTCAGGGTTCATTTCCCCCTCAGCTGCTCGGAGACCCCCTCTCGCCTTTCTGCTGGAGCCAGAACAACCCGAAAACAGACAGAGGGGCAATTCTTAGCAGAGACCCTCCAAATGAGCCAAGAGCCGCAATGATATGAGGCGTAAATTATTCCCCAGTGCAGGATTGTGACACAATCAACTGAAAACTTTCATTACTTATTACATACATACACGACTTATATTACTTATATTATATTCTTCTTCCTCAATCAAAAGCCTCTGATTAACAGATGTGATAAAATGACGCAGAAGTAATAACTTTTTTCGTCTTATTACTTTCTTATTATTCAACAAGGTCTTCACACATTTGCATTAAAAAAATACATTTGTACAATGAAATGTAACAGTTCCTCTTGAGTGAATGCATGCTTGCAATCTGGAACGGAGATATAATATGAGGCAAGAGAGCATAATTTATAAAATGAAGTGTGGACTGTAGAAAGTTGCGTTGGTATTGTGGTTCCGGATATGGATTCGGATATGTGTTGTAGAGTTATATTGAACCTCGACACCATCCAGAAAACTTGTAAATTGGACACAGTTGGAAAACTAATAAAGGAGAATGGAATTAGTAACGCCTCATGAAACACATTCCATAATGCAGCTCATAGTTTTCAAGTGCTGTTTTTCATGTCGAATTTGATTTCCCCTCTCCAGGGTGACCTATTTTCTTTGCAGCAGATCTCATATATTGAATTACAAGAGTGATGCCTGTTAATAGGATTAAGCCCTTATTTTTTATTTATCCCCCCCCCCACACACACACACACACATCTAATTATAAAGTCATCTGTAAAAGCATCTGATGTATAGTGAAAGTGACAAAAAATAATCACGCCACATGAGAATAGCCCTGAAACACCCACAGATGGGAAGAGGAGAGCGAAAAGGTAACGTGATAATCATAATGTCCATACTATAGGTTTTTTTTGGGGGGTGGCTTTGTCTGTGAAAGATGGGTACACTGAGAATTTTATCTACAAAGAGAAAAGGCAGTCATCAGATGCCTTGCTGAGATGTTTGGATGTAGAACTGGCACCCTAAGTAAGAGCAGTCTGTTCTCACATGGGCCGCCAAACACACGTCTGCAACAACCAGTGAAGCCCAAGAGAGGCCAGAGAGCAGAGGCTTTGAAGAACTACTTCATACTTGGACTCAGTAGGACCCACAGATCAAGCATGTCATACTCTTAGGAACTGTCTGAGGGCAGGTAGTAAGCAGCCAATGGAGAGTAAAGACAGAACTCTGAAAATCGCTGGTTCGAAAGAAAACATGAAATCGTTTTTTCCTTAAACTTTTTTAATCAAACATGAACTCCAGCTCACACTGGAAACAGTGATCTTAGAGTTTCACAGTCCAAAACATACATTTTTTAATTACTCTTTGGTCGACTTTCCAATTTTCAAAATCAATTTCAGAACATTCCCCTTTCTCATTACACTTGCGGTCTTTTTGATTTATAAACTACCCACAAAAAGTCCTTGTAGTGCCTTAACTACATTTAAGTGCCACAGTATGACATTGTGTCTCCTTTCACCCCTCCCTCATCCACAGCAAAATCCTGGGCCAAGATCTCATCTGCTAGGCCGTCCATCTGGGCTGCACTCTATTTCCAACTCCTTGATCCATGCAGTACTGCTGTACACACTTGCAAAACAGAATCTCTATCCTCGTAAAAAGAAACTCCAGCTTGCTGATGTGAGAAATGGCTTGAATGACACCTGATATGCCTCATTTTCTCTTTGTAATTGCAGTCTTTTTATTAATAAATGACTAGTGGAAATTATTTTTTACCAGAAAAAAACACTGCATTTACATGGGGTGATCTAATTTGTCTGAACTTTAATTCATCTTGTCGCTTATGGCCATTTTTTTCTCACGCTCAACAACCCTAATTAAGGTGCCTTTTGAGACTGAAGTGACATCTATTTCTTTGGATAAAGCCCTGAATTTGTCTCTGTCTGTGAATATGTGAAAAACTCCTTTGTGCCTCGACTGACGGAGGACTTTGCACTGCCTCTGTTACCCTGGAAACCTTTTGAGAGGTGAAGGAGAGGACAGCCAAGGAGCAGATCATGTTGGCCTAAATTTGCAGGTAAATCCTCACTAAGGCTGTCCAATTTAAACAGCTTTAGCATTAAATAATAACCCTCGATGAGGAAAAAAGGAGTTACTCTGACAAACTTCTATTTTATTTATCTAATAACTTTCCATTTGTCGCTCTCCACAGTTGCACCAAAGTCCAATGCAGACCCTTACATAAGCAAAGTGTTAAAGCGTGGGAGTGTTGATCAAATCAATCAATTCATAACCTTTTACTGAATTAAAACATTAAAAAATCCTACCTCGAGAATGCAGGTCCCCGGTGCTGTGTTCTCCTCGACAGACACATTGTAGAAGTTTCTCTCAAAAACAGGCTCGTTGTCATTTATATCCTGAAGAAAGATGTTTACAACTGCAGTGGATGAAAGAGATGGCTTTCCTCCATCAGTGGCCACCACAGTTATACTGGGACTAGGGTTCTTTTCATAATCCAGCTGGGAGAGAGTGGTAATAATGCCAGTAATGGAGTCTATACTGAACCAGCTGTAATAAGCACTTCCATCTTGTAGGATGCTGTAGCTTATGTCCCCATTTGGCCCCTGGTCTTTATCTCTAGCTGTTACCTGTAACACAAAGCTACCTGGAAACACCACTTCAGGAATGACCTGCCTGTACACTGGTTGGTCAAAGAGAGGAGGATTGTCATTGATGTCAATCACTTGGATAGTGAAGGAGGATTCAGCCCTGAGCGGAGGCATGCCGGAATCTGTCGCCATCACCCTCAGCTCATAGGTGTCTCTTTCCTCGCGGTCCAGAATCTGATCCACACAAATCAAATAGATTATGCTATCCTTAGTGGTCAGGGCAAACTTTCCATCACCTCCCTCTAGTGACACATTGACATTAGCATACTCTCCGTAGTCTGGGTCAGTGACTGAGATGCGGGCTACGTACTGGCCTGGCTGTGCCCCTTCTGAGATTCTGGGAGATCCGTCCTCACTGAGAAAGATGATGGTCATTGTAGGCTGGTTGTCATTGTAGTCTCTGACATGAATGGTGACAAAGGCATTGGTCACTTCTGGGTGAGTTGCGTTGTCTTGCGCCTGAACCACCAGCTCGTGGACCCTCCTCATCTCGAAGTCCAGTGGTTTGTTGAGGGTGATGATGCCAGTGCGAGAATCTATGACAAAGTAGCGATCTGGGTCGCTTTGTCTCCTGTTAATTTCATATAGCACCATCCCATTATCGCCCTCATCAACATCTGTGGCAAACACCTGCAGGATGTTACTTCCTGGTTGAAGGTTTTCAGATATTATAGCATGGTAGCGGCTCTGGTTAAAAACAGGAGCGTTGTCATTAATATCTTGCACAGTAATATCTAACGTCATCTGATCAGTTCTTTTGGGGGACCCGCCATCAAAAGCCTCCAAAGATAAAGTATAGGTGGATCTTTTCTCTCTGTCTAGAATGGTATTGACCACCAAATCCAGATAGAGAACTTCATTGCTTCCTCTCCTGGTTTCCAAGGTGAACGCCTGGCCAACATTTCCATCCTTGATAAGGTAACCCTGTGTCGTAAGCTGCCCTTTATCACTATCAACAGCTGGCTCGAGAGGAAACCTAGTGCCGATAGCTGTCTGTTCAGGAATTTTAAAAGTGGCTTGCTTTCTGGGGAACTTTGGAGCGTGGTCATTTATATCATTCACCTTGATGGTCACCTCTACTGTCACACCTGTCATGGTGACTGCAATGAAGTTGTACCTATCCCTTAATTCTCTATCCAGAACTTTGGCAGTTTTAATAATGCCTGTGCTTTCATCTATATCCAAATCACTCCCTACTCCTGTGCCCTCATGGTCTGAAATGAAGTACAAGGATGCTGTTACGCCAGGGGGGAGTCCTGCACTGATGTCACCTACAATTGTACCTGCTGGTTGCTCCTCATCTAGCTGTAGCTCAAGGGTTCCCAAGACCACAGGTGAGTGGACTGCTATAAGCTCCAAGACCACATATACCATTAGCACTATCCTTTGGCTCCACCAACCCTCACGATGCAAAGAATCCATTACAGACTTCCCAAAACCCTTGGCAGCAGTCTTCATTTTGGCCCCTTCGTTTTAAACCTAGAGACACACAGAGAGGAAAGGCTGAGCAATATCAAAATATTATTAAAAAAAAGTCAGAACAGCAGAAACTAAGTAAAGGTGTAATATTTTTATAGTAAGGTAGTTTAAGACACCTAGGTAGCCTACATGCCTTAAACACTTTCCCATATGTTTTATTGACTTTGCTCCTACCCACACTATATACAACTGGCCAAGCACATAACATTTTCCTTCACTTCTTTTTCACCTAATAAGTCGACACCTTGTTTCTCCCATATACCAGAGAGCCCCCCTTTGCTAAAGAAACATCAAAGCCACAGGCCACAGCATACCACTTCAGACAGGGAGTCTTTAGCTGTTGCTCTGCAGCTTTAATTAAAAGGGTGCGAGAATCAGTTTGGCCAGGCTACCCCGTGTGTTTGCCATAGCTGTTCGCCTTTGTATAAGTCTGGGAGGTGAAGTCCTGGATTTAATATTTACCACCACATTTATCTTTCGTGGAATGAGGAATTTTAAAACAATCCCCCCCAAGAACCCTTTCAAATAACTCTCCTTAGGCAAACATATTGAGTTTATGAGAAGTAAGAGTGTGAGTGTTAAATCAAGGGGAAAAAATATTGAAACACTGATATTTAAAAGCAGCAAGGGTATTAGGATTTCTTGCATAAACAATAGGCACACTCTGGCAAAGGATCCACACCACTGCAGAGGAAATGTAATTGAGACTGAGAGACACTGTGGAGCAATGTGGAAATGTTTCAACAAGACTGTCACCATCTGCAGAATAATCCAAAACCACCAAGTGTCTGGCTCAAAGAAAATTATTGTGTCGTTTTCATTACATAAAAAGACAGGCTTCCAATTGTCTGTGGTTCTGTGTAATAGGTCTAATTCATAATGACTTTAACTTCCAGGTTAAGTACATTTTGCTTTAATTTAAAGAAAATATATACAGAAGTGCATCAATATTTGAATGGCTGGCTCTCTGTAAAAAGCTCTTTAAGGCTCCCCCCAGTGGATTAATTGATACCTGCAAGGAAACATTCAAAGACATCTGCGCATCTGTGTGTGAGCATGTGTCTGTGCGTGTGTGTGTGTGTGTGTGTGTGGACTAAATGCCTTCCTGAATGCTGTGTGGCGATCTGTCTTAGCCACAGTGGTAACAGTGTATTTGAGTGACAGAGCAGTACTGCAGAATTGAAGGGCTCCATGCAGTCTACCTCTTTCCCTTTTTCTGGCTCTGCAGCATTGTAATTGAGGTCTGCTGGAAGTTGGCCATGAGCACACAAGATTCCAGGGCTAATTTCAGTCTGCCGTGATTCAGAGCCCACAACACTGAAGATGCTAACTTTTAACGTCATAAATTGCTTTGAATTTAGTGTGAGTAGCGAGAAACCTTGTATCACATCTTGTTTTGAAATATGGCATGAGAATGTGTCCTGTTTGCATCTGCTGTGTTACCGGTCCAAGATGATTCAATGGTTTAGGCATAAAAAGGAATTCTGAGCCAATTTGCTCCATTAATCTCTAATTCTTATTGCTTTCACAGAGACCATAATAATTGCAAATGACAAAACCATAAAAGGCGAGCGCTACAAATTCACCATTACATAGTACAGTTTGGGTTGTTTTCTGAGTGCTGTTCTTGGCAAAAAACATAAGCACATCCATGACAGGCTGAAAATCTTGACAGCACTTGAACTTTAAAGCCTCAGTACTGATTTACTTTACTAAAACACTGGGGATGAACTTTTACAAAGCTCCCTCCAGTGCACAAAGGATAGCTTTTCAAGGCCAGACTCCCTGACCAAATACCACAACTGAAATAATGCAGTTTCTGGTTGAGCTACAGTGGAGGACCTCTGCAGAGCAGCGCAGCCTAATGGATATAACATACACACAGTTGGGTAAGCTAATTGAACAATACCAGGTAAAGCAGGGCACGTGGTTTCAAAAGATTCAGTGTGAGATTAAAGAGAAATCTATGCAGACTAAAGCTAAGATGTTAGCCTAATATATAACTGCTGTTGCCCACCCACGCAGGTATCACTGAGTTTCATACCTGTTCCTAAATTGCCAGTGAGAAGTCACATGTGTCAAGCTTTGGGAAAGAAAACTCTTCAAAGAGGCTGCTGATGGTTAAAAGCTGTTGCATTAAGTAAGCCAATCCGATTGTGGTTTGGATTCAAGCATTTTTCTTGCATAATTGTCTTAGAACGTGACTCTCTTCTTCTGGTAGTTAAATACTGTTAATGGCTTTTGCAAAGATGACGCAACCGCTGGTGGATTAATCCCATGTTCTCTGAACAAAGACACTAAAATGTTTACTTTGCACGAGCTTCACTATTTTTTTTTCTCTAAAACTGGCGTGTGTGTGTAATATATCACGCACACCTCAGTGTTAGCTGAAACTGTAGCATTGACCCAGTTTCTTTTGAATCCTTTAAACCAAGTCGAACGACCGAATCGGTGGTTCGTGGGATTTACATAGAGAATGAAAATCTCTGTTGGAATAAACTAGATATCATTGTGAACACTTTGGTAGCATGACTGAAATCTGCATCAAAATCCTTGGCAGCCTTGAATGCTGGGAACATAAGGGCAGCACTTTTTCCCCCTCCACTGTAGTCTAAATCGTGTTTGGCAAAATGTATTGGATATTAACGTCTAATAGCTGAAAATACTTGGGCTTATTTATATCTGGCTTTACAGTTTTGGGTGAAGTATGAGGTCTATTTGTCTTTCTCTGCTGCTATGAAGACAAGTAGGCCTTTGGTTTGGCAACTACTACAACAAACAGTATCTAAACAAACACTACTGCTGCCTCCCTCCATGAGCCATAACCAACATTACATAGAAGAATGCCAACACTCTCATGAAAATATAATTCTTAGCAATGCAAAGTAAAAGACACTTTAAAAAAAGGAGAATTAAAACGGTGGATTTACCACAGATCATCCTGCCAAGTCATATCATTTCATCTGAGAATTTATACATATGTTTTGAATAGAGAATGCCTCTCAATTGCCACTAACTGAACAACTGTCAAACACTGGCCTCAAGCAAATGTCTTAATCACAGACAACATCGGAGATAGCTTCTTGTGAGTAAATGATGTGCTAACTGGAAATACATTATTGGTTAAAAATCGCCCTCCATCAAACAAAAGTTTAGCAAATTACCCCCAAAATAAAGCAGGCTTCTACTTCATTAACGCAACCAAAAAACCTATGTAACACTAACAAACCAAGAGGGACAGCTATAGTGACAGACTGCGTAAAATGAGCTTCTAATTCCAAGTCATGAGTCTAGTTACTCACAGAAAACGTCTGTGGTTTCAAGAACACGCCAGCCTGCTTGGGGCTCGATGGAGCCATAATGGAAACCACAGACAGAAATGCAGATTGACTGGACATGAGGATGGCAAGCTTAGCTCAAAGCAAACTACAATGCTCTGAATGTTTGCCAGACTAAGTGCCACATTTCTGTACCTTGCATTACTCTTTGATACTTCAGTCGTTGGGCATGTAGTCTTAAAAAGCCCTTGAAAAACCATGACAGGCCCTTCCTGACAATAACAAACATCACATTGGGAAAACCCACAAGCTACATTTTTTTCACTGTGAACCCTTCAGTTCAAGGTTCTGAGGGTCCATGACAAAAGGGATCATCTCTTTCCCACAACAAGAGCAGCATGGGTTGGTTCAGCTGTTTGTGTAAGATATTCAGGATAAAAAACACACACACCTAATATCTTTGAAGATGACACTGCCTGACATTGCACTGGCAGTGCTAGTGATTGCATCATTAAAAACAGATGTGTATCGTGTTACAGTAGCAAGGGTGCAAGGAGCAGCAACAGTACTACAAACTAAGGTAAAAGTTTTCCTGACTCACATTTTCTGATTATAAAAAGGGCAGGTCTCATTGGGAGTTTTTAAATCTGCGGGTGTCCAGATTGACATTCTTGCTTTCGCATTGATGCAACTTTTTTTTTAAATGACAGGGACTGGTCATAAATGTTGAAATGAACTTTGGAGGCGACAGCTTTCTGGCAAAGTGCCCTCAGACGCAATAGCTGATTTACACTCAGCTTGTTTGAGCGATGATTGAACTGCAAAAAGATGAGCAAAACCACAGTCAGGCAATTTTCAGAATGTGCAAGGCAGTGAGAAACTTTATGGTTAGATTGCATGAAACATATGTGCTTTTCTTTTCTTTTTTCAGGAATCTGCACACTATAGTGCAGATAGCATCAGCAACATCATACGCACGCCACAGAGACAAGACTAGTGAAAGGATTGCTTCATTCAGTGCACCAAAGGGAATATGACATAATTCTTGGACTCCTATAAACGCCACAGAGGTCCAAGCTGTGGTTTTATCCACAAGTGGTGCATCTTTCGCTTGTTTTTTCTGCAAGTTTAGATTTTGTCTCAAGTCTGAAACATGGCACGCACTGCAAAGATGTGCTGGAACAGAGAAAGTGTTAGAAATGACCCTATCATACAAACAAACAGCCTCACAACTAACCATGCACAAAAATGAATGAAACAGACTCGGCTCTGGTGAATGAGCCTCATAAAATCATACAAGTGTTAGGGTTTTTCAAACTGATGACTGGTAGTGGAAAAATAGAAAAAAGAAAAAAGAAACAAAACCTGGGCTGCACCATGGCAACCATCACACAGACAACTGCATGGCGATGGATCCCAGTGACTTAATTGGCTTAATAATTAAAAGATATGAAAACCTTTTGTGGGTAATGATGTGAGTAATCACTGAGCAGCTATAGGACCAGCCGTGCGGCTACAGCAGCACTCGGAGGACTATACAATAACTGCATATAGGTTTCCCAATTTCAGAGGAATGTCTTGATCTCAGGGGGACTTTAACAAGGTGCGATTTAACAAACTGTTAAATGTTTTGTCAGCTCTTCAAAGTCTACCCGCTCAAAGTCTACGTAGTATTTTGTTTTTTGAACTTACTGCTATAGAGTTGAAAAACTGCCAAATGATCCATCCATATGATCAACCTTTGCATGAAAGAAGATTAAGTAGCCTAAATTAGCCACATTGCATATTGACTGATTGTAGAAATACTCGATTAAAATGACACGTACACGAGCTGCTTTAAAATTTACTTTCTAGCATTTGTTTTTAATTAATTAAAACTTTTTAATGCTAGAGGCGAGTCTGCATAAATGCAACGGAGCGCGCTGATGCATTGGTCTGCTAAAACAGTAAGTAACAGGCAATTGCTTTGCATACATCCCTCCACTAAAATCCTTTTCTAAAGCAACGTGATTAGTAACGCGTTGTTAACAATGTATAAGTGAAAGGGGGTAAAGTGTGCTTAGAGATAAACACTGATGAATAACTTCAACATCAGGCTGGTTACTTGTGGCGCTGGAAGGTCTGCGCAGTCCAGCTTTGATGGATACTCACATTCATTTGTTCCTTTCCGGTGTTTAAAGATGATAACTTGCGCTTCCAGATGTACAAATTCCTCTCACTGTTCCCTTATGAAGACGAAGTACAGAGTTACATCCATCCCAGGAAAAAAGGCATTATCCCCGCGGCACACTTTGTTTCTTTGCTAAATTCCTATTCAGGTCTCTTCGATTTCTTATCAGACGAAATGATTAAAAAGAAAGAAGCAAACTTGGTCTCTTTGTAAAAACTTTCCTTTCGTCTTATCGGCATCCACTGCCCGCCTGTCTGGGCTCACACACACTGCTGCAGCACGCTAAGTGAAACCAAACGATGTGGGGGCCGAGCGGTGAACGTCCGTCTCCAAAATCGAATTTTTTCAACACGTGACGGAGTGCAGCCTCCTGCTCCTCTCCTCTTTCTGCTGCTGCTGTGATTACCACAAGGAGCCACACCGACTGCAGAGGCAGGTCAGGTTATTGCTGAACTTTGGTGCCACCATCCTATGCGAAAGGGAAGTGTAAATCAGATACAAAGCTCGCTGTGCTCTGCTCTTCTGAAGAGTTAAACTGTAAAAGAAATCGCACAGAAATCTCTGCTGTGGTGACATGTATATGTCAGCACAGTACTTTTATAAATCCACTGATTTTTTACACGTATATTTGTTAAAACAGCTGAATAATTTAGCCAAATAATACAACATACAAACTCATTTTAATCATCCCACTGCTGAAGTAAACTTTCAATCAGTATAAGATATAAACCCTTACATTCATCATATTCATTTACTTGTGCTTCCAGGCACAGTGAGGCTTGAAATGTATAATGTAAATCGGGCCTGGCTTTAGTGATTATGAATTATATCCACCTGAGCTACCTAACAAAACAACCTCGACACAGCCACTGGATCATAAGGAGATCTAGCCATCATACAGACAACACTTTCCTTCAGATGTTGGAAATCAAGAAACCTCCTGGGGGTATTTTCCATCTAAGTCTAAAAAGGATACAATGCCTGTAACTTTTCCTCATATGTTGTGACTCTTTAAAGGAACATAGCTTACATCTTCAGTCAACCCCCAAGGGGAAGCTACACTTTTATCTCTCATGGTGCTGGAGCCATAACCCTGCTTCACTTTCTTGTCAATCACTAAAAGCTCTGAAAGTTATTAAACCCTTGTCACTTTGTATTTAGAGCTTATAAACATGAGAGGGGCAGAGAGTCCTTTTGTGTCTGTAGTTTTACTGAGAAACATCTGATGGAAATGGGATGAATGTCCCAATGTTTATTCATTTTTCTTCTTTGTCATTAAAGAAATGAATTTGAAAACTGAATTACCCCTGGCAAGACAAAATAAAGACATTTTATTCATGATATACCTGTGAAGTGACAGTATAAAGGAGGCTTTATGAATAGTAATGAACTAGTTGCTTTGTTCTGTTTGCACTGATTAAGAAAAAGAGAGATTATCAAAAAGAATAAACAAAAAAAGCTTGATCACTCTAACCGTGATCATTTTTTTTATTGCGGCTAAAACTTTCTTTCCTCCAGCCAACCTCGTTATGTCTCCCCACTTTCTCTCTCTGAACTGCTTTTTCACCCAGTGGAATGAGTTCCAGTGCTGGCAGCTTCTCATTATGACTGTGACAGTACAGCAAGGGAGGCAACTCACACAGATATGCATATGTTCACACTAATCGGCATGCTCAGATGGTTTTACTTCCACAGGGACAATCATCCATATTATCTACACTACCTGTCCCTATTTTAATGCCAGCCAGACAGAACAACTTAAAATGACATGGAGCTTGGCTCTGTTCTTTATGCCCTGGATGTAATTTTGAGTGCAAAGCATCAAAAGACAGATACAAGTGGGAGTTAAATAGTATGCACAAAATAATATTTGCAGTATGCATTAAAAGAATCCAGCAGACGTAATACGTATTGGTGTTCTTAGATAGCAGTGTAGATAAATGTTTAGCAGAGCTGGAAGTGTTTTGTTTATGTTTTATTTCCTTTCGTAGATAACATGTAGGGCTGTTTCATATCAATTCAAGTTGTTACTGACACCATCTCACTATCTTCGCAGTTCCTCGTGCAGCATTATATTAAACAAAGTAAAATCCTTTACCTTATCAAGATTCATTTTTATTGCAAGTATCCTTTTCTTTTTTTAACATAAATATATTAAAAAGCAAAGCCACAAAATCTGCCCAGTGACAAAGCAATGGATTGTCAAATATCCTGTTCGCATACTAATGACAAAATGTTCACTTGGCATCACTTGGCTTGCCTATTCCAAATTTGATAAATTATTAAAGATGAAAAGATGTACAGAAACTAGGAGCACAGATGTCAAACTGATGGATTTGTTTATGGTTTTGCAAACAACAATAAGCAGATTAGGTATTGTACTGTGGATAAATCAAAACACGAGCGGAGCATCTGTTTTCCATCCAGCGTCGGTGCTGGAGTTCCATACAAAAGTGCAGCCTAAGTTTACGTCGTTTTAAAGGCTCAGTCTGCATTAATTTTACCTATGCTCACCTCACACTTCAGTTTTTCAAGTCCGTTCACATGCATGAGATTGTCAGTTCCTACTTGGCTTTAACTGACTTGACTGCCCTCATGAGTCATATAAGGCCATGAATAAAAAAACAAGGTGCCGTAATGGTGGACAAATCTGCAATTCTACTTTGAGGTTAGATGCTGTCCACATCAAGACGTTGTGGTCTTAGTAATTTTTCTGTGCTGCTTATTTTAGTGACATTTGACCGTGGATTAGAGGGAGTACCACAACTTGGCTCCTTTACCCTTGCAGAAAGACCATGAAAGAAATAATAAATAGATTGAGTTTAATCAAGATTAAAGGTAAGTGTGTGACATGCCACTCTTTCTCAGGAAATCATATCAGTAACTGCTTCTAACCGGATACACAAAATGTAAAAAAAAATAACAAAATACATGTATTTGTGAAATAAAACATCATGGTGTTGCACCACAAGCAATTTTTCAGCTGCTACATTAAAACCATAATAAGACTCAGATGTCCTTGTATCTCCCTACCCTGTAATTCTCAGTGTTTTGATGAAATATGATTTTTGTGAGATCTTTTCATTTAATTCTCAGTTTCTTTTGTGTAGCAATTGGCCCCACACATCATTGATGGCTGATTTGTGATTTTTATTTATTTATTTATTTGCTCTCATAAAGTTTATATCGTGGCATTTGCAAGTGTGCCCTGGGTAACAAAAAAGGCTTTGAATGCGTTTAATTTGCAGCAACAATTTCTTGTTGTTTGTCAAGTCTTGGAAAACAAAATAACAAAAATGGGGATGACCTAATGAAGTTTTTGGTTAAAAAATGAAATAGGGGGAATAACAAGATGATTAATTTAATAGTTTTTGTAGCATTCCACAGAACAAAAAGCTGAGGAAAAGATATATACACATCAAATACTGAACTTGTTAAGCCACTGAGGCGTGGATTATCTGAGCATGCTCGCGTTCATTTCATTCTTTAAAAGTAATGGATTCATTTGTGATGCTTAAATGTAAATATTCTGTAATCCAGAACAAAATCCAGGACACAGACTTCACAATGCTGCTCTACCGGAACCCCATCTGGATCAAAACACAATGGAAGTTATGTCTGCAAGGTGAATAGTACAAAATGTTGAGGGTGGGGGGGTTGGGCACATATTTAAGCAGAGGCCTAATGACTTACGTTGAGACGAAACACTAACCAGAAGCAGTAGTGAACCATTTCCTCCAGACTGCTGTGCATTTCAGGAAATATGAGCTCTAGCGTGTTAAATGTCACCTTTTAAGTTACGGATGGGAAAAGTTCATATGAAACCTGCACAGTTCAAGATCAAGTCATAGAGTATCTAACGTTTCATGCTGTTTGGTGTGTTTTCTTTTTTTGTATAGTGCATGCATTTATTACCCTTAGTGATATAGTGCATATTCTACGCTAGACTTACACTGTGTGATCCTTTCCACAGGATACTGCATATTGAATGAGCATGTGGTTTTCATTTGGTTGATAAAGTTCCGGGAATACCTACCTCTTTGTCATCTTCTGGTTAATAGTGAAGATATTTTATAGATTTCATGTCTCCACAAATTGCCATAATAAATTGTTCATGAAACCAAAAATCCTTGTGATGCTCTGACACAGAAATGAAGGGCTTACAAAGAAAGAGATTTACTCTCAAGTTCTTCACCGTGATTACTGAACAACGTGAGTAAGCATCTGTAAAACTTAATGTTGCGTTTGCTTTACTCAGAACTAATATCTGGTTCCTTTTTTTCCCCAACAGATGCAAACATGAAAGGGATTGATATAGCCCTGTGTACAGTATATATTTGAAAGAGCAGCCTGCAGAGGTGATCCTACTTTCACTTTGCTGTTACTGGGTCAAATCTCCCTGTGATGCCAGCTTAAAAACTTTATTATTTTGTGTCTGAGCATAGCTGTTTATAAAAACGACCATCTTAGTGGTTAAATTAGTTTTTCCTTCTGAATTGTTAACTACAGTCTCATTGACCACATTGTAACCAACAAAAAAGGCAAAGATAGTATAATTGGTGTGTTAACTCCAAAAAAGTACAGTCTCATCCAGGAGGCAGCGTATAATTCTGTCGGGGTCATCCTGTTCCTCAATAGTCTGTGCTGTTTCTAGGAAAGTTGTATTTTCCTTAGAAAATACAAGGTGTGAATGTGAGAATACATAAATACAAAACAGAGCTCTGCTGACAAAGAGCCTGACTGAATTGTATGTGTGGATTTAAGAGCTTAAGAAAAAAGTCACTAACCACAACAACTTTTGCAACAAAGCCTGTTGTTATCTTATTTTATCCTAGCAGACAAACTTTTAAAAACCTTACCACTGCTACAAAAAAACCCACCTATGCTTCTGGTTTAGTATTGTTGTTTATACCTGTCGCCAATCCTAACTGATTGAACTCAGATTATCTTTGTTTCTTGTTAAGACAAAAATCTAATTTAAGATAAAGTGAAGGTTTTGAGGCCAAGAGGCTATCTTAACTCTCAAAGAAAAATGAGGTCTGACAGTAAATAATTTCCAGTGTTTCAGATCCTTTTTAATGTGTTTTAAGTATTCCTATGGTCTTGAATATTTGTGACTATGGTGTGTAATGACTCTTACAAAATATCATTTATTCATGTCATGGTATTTTACTCCTTTGGTTTAATCTGGTGAGTTTAATCACTGTTAAACATGGTAAATAGACTTGTCTCTGTTGTCCTGGTTCTTGACAAATAACCGGTTTAATGAACTGTACAAAGAAATAAAGCTAATGAGAATTAATTTCTATTTGAAGTCTTTGAAAACAGCCTCAGGGTGAGGAGAAATATACTGAATTAGAGGGTAAATTGATAAAACTGGCATTTTCCCTCAGGCAATGCAGAAATGATATCTTCTTGTAACTGCAACAGTGAATCTTAACAATTTTAAAAAGCTCTGCCAGGCATTAGTTCTAATTAATTAATTAAGCATTAATTCAGCATGTCTGCAAAAAAGGAGGATGCAGCTGTAATGGCATTTGGAAATTACACTTTACATGCTGTATATATAGTGTGAGGACTTATTTTCAGTCTTCTTAACAGCAGTCTGGCATATAACAGTGCCACCCAATTCGGTAATGAATGCTTTCTAATTAATACACTATCCATCACAGAGTCCAACATGTCGTTCTCCTGCAGGACAAAATTCCTGAGACATTGTAGGGAGTCTAACTGATTCTGATGGAGATCACTTTTATTCTCCAGGAATGCATTGTGTTGTGGAGGAAAGGAATGCACAGCTTTGAGAGAGATGCCCTGGAATTCTCGAAACAATTAAATTGCTCAAGCAAAAATTTCTTTGAGGCAAAAAAAAAAGTCCTAGTGAGGGAAAAAAGCCTCTAATCCCATTACTCTGCACTTCACAATGCTGTCAGTTGAGAAAGTAATGTTGTTGACTCTACTTGGTTTGTCATTTTGAAGCACGCCATTGCAATGAGTGGCACTGAAGTGAACAATCGCTGTCAGGGTCAGCACAGAGCAACCTGGGCAAATTCCTTCATCGTTTCACCATGGCAGCCTTACTCAACTCTGCTATAACTGCATGTTTTCACAATATTGTCAGAACATTACTTAAAAAAAGAGTGTTCATTAAAACCATCAAATAGATGGAGTGACAGGATAAACTCAAATAATATATAACCGTGGAAACTATTTTCCTTTTCCATGAGTCAGTGGATGCAATCATTTACTTTGGCACATGCGAGGCTTTCGGTTGGTTCCACAGGAAACATGAATGACCCACACCCTCCTATCAATACTAAATATATTCCTATTTTTATGGCAGCTGGGGCAAAAGTCATCTCATTTCACAACTTGCCAAAGTACCTCTGAAAAATGCTATGTTCCTGATGGCTTGAGCACGATTTTTCTCATTAAAGATATAATCAGTGGTTACGCTTTCAAAAAGGACATATGTGTAAAGACTGTTGTTTTGCCGGTTATGCAGTCGGGGTTAAGGCATCAGCCCTCGAGGCTGGCAGCTTCACCAACAATTTGTCTAAGGGTCACATGATCCATATGGTCATGCTCATGAGCAAACATTTACATAACAAGAAACAGAGCTGGATGGTTGCAAATTGTAAACAGTTACTCATGGAGATGCAAATACAAAACAGCTTTCTGAAAGTAGTGCATCAACCAATTCGAAACATAAAACTAAAGATTGAGATTTTTTTCCTGGCTCTTTATGTTTGAAAAACTAGAGATTAATCTTGCCAACAGTAATATGGATATTTTAGGTGTTCTTGTAATTTTGTGGGCTTGCAAATAAGAAAGCACGGTTGCCGTGCGGTAATGTCCGTGGTCATTTCCTTTATTTTTGTAATGACAGTGGCTGTTTTCCTGCATAATTAAAATAGATGCTTATGAAGATCTTGGCATCCGTAGACTCACTGCCAGGTGCAGAGCCAAAGATGGGAGACCTATTATCATCACCATTAGGCTATGAGGAGAAACCCCAATAGGACTACGAAATAGACAGTCGAGTGTAACTGGCCATTTGTCTGCATAAGTGCACTGGAATTACACAGCTCTCTGGATAATTAAGAAATGGACATTTCACATTAGCTATTAGCAACTATAATGGAAAGCATCTGATTCTGTTTGAAATCCATCACGGTGAACTATATTTATCCTCTTATGGGTGCTTATGGGTTTTTTCGCCTGAGTTTTGAGTTTACACATGAATATTTTGATTTTTTTTTATGTAGCCGATATTCCCTGTTTGACTTCTTTATTATAATATTTGCAGCTAATTTTTTTGTTTTCAACTTTTTGAAAACTAGTTGGTTAGAGTTGTGGTTTTATATTCAATCCCTTGAGATTCAATTTATGCTGCAACGCCTGTGTCTTCTTTTATCTTGCTGTTACTCTGCCTGTTATTAACTTCCTGTTATATTCCGTTTTTATTTAATTTTTACGTTCTCTTGTGTCTTCTAGTTTTGCTTGTGTGTCGTTGCCTTAATTAGTTTCAGTTGTGTGTATTTTCTTCCCTTGTTACCTTTTGTATATTTAAAGACCTAGTTGGTCAGTGTTCCTTGTCTGATTGTTTGTAGTCTTGGTGGTTCTGCCTCATGTTTGCCTTGTTTCAGATGTAGTATTTTAGGCTTCTGATAGGCTTCTGGATTCCAGCTGAATAAAGTTTTTTTTTTTTCATGTTTGTTTGCAGGGAAGTATTTGTCTGCAACTTTGCAAAAATGCTTCTCTGGTTACTTTCCTTAACATTTAGAAAAGCAAATATCCTCCAAATATAAATATTTATGGCGTGATTGAAAATTATGTGCCAAAACCTTATGCTGGAATTTTATCTGTAGTAATCAATGCATATGTTTGATATGTAACATAAAACAAATTACTCTCTGGGGATATCAGTTTCTCTAGAGTATTTGTCACGGGGGGAAATCCTTGAACTCAAGCATTATATTTTGCCATGGGCAGGTTCAGCTGCCAAATGTAGGAATTTTACCTTAATTTTAGACTTTGAGAATGTCAGAAATAAAGTGACATCAAAGAGCAATAACACAGCTGCGACCATGTACAGTACATCCATTTTCGAAGGTCCGGGTAACTGGTCAGCTATAATCTATGACTTTAAATCATCCTGCAAACTGCAATAGCATGCAGCATAGCCTGCAGTGTAAAATAAGATCATCTTGGGAAACATAATATATGCCTGACATGAGTTTAGGAACAATGCTAAATAGTAAAGCTATAGAAATCCATGGCACGCTCAAGAAGAGGAATGGACAAATGTACAAAGGTGGCGTGGAGTAAATCTTATATTTAAACAGCCCATGGGAGGATACATCAGTATGCCATGTTTCAGCGTTAGTCATGCACAGATGTTTAAGAAGAGAGCTGCTATGTTACTGTCAAAGCCATATGTGCTTTGGTCTGTACAAACACTATAATCAGTAGCACTTTATAAAGCAGCTGCAGAGCCCACAACTAAAAATACACAGTCAAGGTTGCAAATCAGAATTTATACCAGTATAATCACTTTAATACTGAACGAAATGATTTTATAACCTCAGATATCGAATATAACCACATCCTGTTTTTGCGCTTTGATGGTTCGCTGAGGTTTTAAACCCAAATCGTTTTCACGACGCTCAGGGAAACGTGTTATTCTCAAACTCATCAGTTCAGGAAACTACAGCCAAAGCCTACAGCCTTATAACGAATGGTAGCACTGTCGCAACAGATAAACTAGGGGTGTGATCACAGTGGTATGAAAGAAGTGAGAGACAGCCCATATCTTCTGCATGTTGAGGAGTTAAGGTCATAGACCAGGTCCCAGCGAATAGTTACTTTTTAATGCTGTTTTCTTTAAATTAAGCTGAAAGTATATATATAAAAAAAACAACAAAAAAAACACCCAGCACGCCCCTGCGGGCGGTTTATCCTTCAAGCTCGGGTCCTCTACCAGAGGCCTGGGAGCTTGAGGGTCCTGCGCAGTATCTTAGCTGTTCCCAGGACTGCGCTCTTCTGGACAGAGATCTCCGATGTTGTTCCCGGGATCTGCTGGAGCCACTCGCCTAGCTTGGGAGTCACCGCAGCTAGTGCTCCGATTACCACGGGGACCACCGTTACCTTCACCCTCCACATCCTCTCGAGCTCTTCTCTGAGCCCTTGGTATTTCTCCAGCTTCTCGTGTTCCTTCTTCCTGATATTGCTGTCATTCGGAACCGCTACATCGATCACTACGGCCGTCTTCTTCTGTTTGTCTACCACCACTATGTCCGGTTGGTTAGCCACCACCATTTTGTCCGTCTGTATCTGGAAGTCCCACAGAATCTTAGCTCGGTCATTCTCCACCACCCTTGGGGGCATCTCCCATTTTGACCTCGGGACTTCCAGGTTATACTCGGCACAGATGTTCCTGTACACTATGCCGGCCACTTGGTTATGGCGTTCCATGTATGCCTTGCCTGCTAGCATCTTGCACCCTGCTGTTATGTGCTGGATTGTCTCTGGGGCATCTTTACACAGCCTGCACCTGGGGTCTTGCCTGGTGTGATAGACCCCAGCCTCTATGGATCTTGTACTCAGAGCTTGTTCTTGTGCTGCCATGATTAGTGCCTCTGTGCTGTCTTTCAGTCCAGCTTTGTCCAGCCACTGGTAGGATTTCTGGATATCAGCCACCTCCTCTATCTGCCTCTGGTACATACCGTGCAGGGGCCTGTCCTTCCATGATGGTTCCTCGTCTCCCTCCTCTTTCTTGGGTTTCTGCTGCCTGAGGTATTCACTGAGCACTCGGTCAGTTGGGGCCATCTTCCCAATGTATTCTTGGATGTTCGTTGTCTCATCCTGGACTGTGGTGCTGACACTCACCAGTCCCCGGCCCCCTTCCTTCCGCTTAGCGTACAGCCTCAGGGTGCTGGATTTGGGGTGAAACCCTCCATGCATGGTAAGGAGCTTTCTTGTCTTTATGTCAGTGGCTTCTATCTCCTCCTTTGGCCAGCCTATTACCCCAGCAGGGTACCTGATCACGGGCAGGGCGTACGTGTTGATGGCCCGGATCTTGTTCTGGATAGCAGCTGGATAGTGTAGTGGTTAGACTACACGCCTTTGGATCAACAAGGTCCGCGTCAGGTGTTGAGGAACCAGGGCACCCTGACGAAAAGTGGGCTACTGGAACAAGAAGGCATCGGTGGGCAAGAGATATATATATACATATATATATATATATATATATATGGCTAACCAACCAGACATAGTGGTGGTAGACAAACAGAAGAAGACGGCCGTAGTGATCGATGTAGCGGTTCCGAATGACAGCAATATCAGGAAGAAGGAACACGAGAAGCTGGAGAAATACCAAGGGCTCAGAGAAGAGCTCGAGAGGATGTGGAGGGTGAAGGTAACGGTGGTCCCCGTGGTAATCGGAGCACTAGCTGCGGTGACTCCCAAGCTAGGCGAGTGGCTCCAGCAGATCCCGGGAACAACATCGGAGATCTCTGTCCAGAAGAGCGCAGTCCTGGGAACAGCTAAGATACTGCGCAGGACCCTCAAGCTCCCAGGCCTCTGGTAGAGGACCCGAGCTTGAAGGATAAACCGCCCGCAGGGGCGTGCTGGGTGTTTTTTTTTATATATATATATAGTTAGTATAATTCCAGAATTATACTAACTTTGCCATTTAAAACTTACCACAAGCTATTATAAAAACTTGATCATATCATTAATGACATTTAACCTCAAGCCTGAAATTTTAATTAACACGGCAAGAAGGAACAACTCTGAAGTAATGTTTTTGTAAGCACGGCTTACATTCAAATGATAACTTTCCCTGTGATCTCTGCTGTGCCAAAAGATTGATTAATAATTAAAATATCTTGTGCTCACAGAAAAAAAACCTCTGAGAGATTTATTTCTATCAGGCAGAACTGTTATGGCACATCTACTTACTGATGTGCAAGAAACCCCTATTAACTCTCCTCAGGTACCTGCTCGCACTGTAATGCACTATTCTACTCCCTTAGAGCTGGAATAAGGATGTCCTTGAACATGAAGGCAGAATTTAACAAGGCTGAAACTTTACACTGACATCTTCTGTTATTTGATGTGTTTAGGTAAAGGCAAGACTTTAACATTAAGCCACCTTTAAGACCACTAAGCAGGAGAACGGACCAATAGCGGAATAACAGCAAAAGCAATGCAGAAATTAAAAATAGGGGGGCTAAAACAATTGCATATCAAGAGTACTGATAAATGCTGATGAGTCTTACAAAGTAGTGCTATACAGAAAACAGAAGGCAGTAAAAAAAAACAAAAAACTTTTTTACTTTGATGTTCAGGACAAAATAATTTCATTCATTAAAATGGAAGATAAAAGGGTCACCGTGAGGGTACTTTACTGAACTTTGCTTCAGTGAAAGATCAGGCACAGACAGAAGAGGGGAAAATAACAGTGTATAATATCTACCAAAGTGTTTTCCTAATCACCACAGGGAACCTCCAGGAGAGGAAGACTCTCTCCACACCAGCTCAGATCTGGTATTAACATCATATCCGCTATATCCACTGCAGTCACTCTATGGATATCTTCATGTCCATCTAGCATTAACTTTACGTGCACGCACTGGAGTCTGGTGCATTATGCATAAGCCCTGACAGAAAGCTTCTTGCCTTAATATTGTTTCTCATTAGATTTTGCAGTCTGTGTGAAAAGTTTGTTCAGATGAGTTTTCAAAAGCAATATCAAGTTTGGCAATATCACTGGTTTGAGCAATAATCTCAGTGATTAGCTCAGTCAAACATTGCCACAAAATATGAACATAAATATGAAAGATGAACACCAGCTTCCAAAGTCTAAAATCTCTGCAGAAATAAACACAATTTGTGGGCTTCATTAGCTGGCACATTTATTATATAACAAGGCATCTTTTCTGCAGTAAAGTAGACATTCAATATTCATTTTTTCCAGCTTGTTTTCTACTTTACATCTTAACAAATATAAGACTCTTCATGTTTTTGTTTGGTCTTCTAAATATTTCTTTCCCACAGCATTATCACAGTAAAAAGCCCAGTGCAACAGGTGCAGGGATGGGAGGTTATAGGTTATGAAGTGTGTCATGGTAAATGTAAAAGTGCTTGAACAAGCACCACATTGAGGCAACATATTTATAGAACATATTTATAGGTGCTTATTATGTAAAATATATGAAGAAGATTCCAACATTCTTGCCTCTCTATCACCAGCAGGGACAGAATATGTGATATTTAGTGGTTCACACTCACCCATTTGGAAAAAACAACATTTTCCCCAGTGTTTTCTATAAGCTTTATGCACACAGCACTGTTTTCAATCAGCTTGCTGAACAGTGACAACCCACAAGCCGGTGGCATATCCCAAGGCACCAAACCCAATCTGGGTGCAGCACAGTCTAAATTTAATAGGACATCAGAAAGCATCCTGTTTCTCCCTGTGGTGAGGGACTCCGAGGAACAGAAACATCTGAACCTTACGTGAGATGCTCTCCACATCTGGCACCCGTCCTGATTGTTTCAGAGGTGTGGGCATGCACCAGCAGCTGCAGCCAACCACTCCCAGATGTTTCTGATAGGCTGAGTGTCTAGCTGTTTGTTAAGCGTGAGGTGATCTTTGATCCTTTAACTGCGTTGGCTGCAGTGTTATTGTGAGGAGGGCCCGAGAAGCTCTGCGAGGCACACAGCGGAAGTGCTGCAACCTCACAGAAAGGCCTGTGGTTCGCTGTGGTGAAAACAGGCATGGTAAAGTGGCTTCAGCTGTGGAAAAGAGCTCTTTGGAAACCACCCAGTATCTCTATCCAGATCCAATTGTGCTACTGGCATCGTAATAGAGGAAATCAACACAAGTATAGTCTATAACCTTGGAGGAGTAAAGTAGTCTTTAAGTGAGCTTTTATGTGAAAGAAATGGAAATCTCTGAAACTTCATAATAAAGCTTAAAACCCTACGAAACCATCTCTGATATTATTTTCAGCAAAGTTGTGCTTTGCTCAGTTTCTGCATGTTTTTTTTCTATCACTACTGAGTGGTGCAACACATGGTGGCAAAAGACCAATATCGTAAATTACCCCTTTTTCCTCTTTTAAGAAGGCGTCTGTCCTGACATGATCACACATGGCTAAAACATCCTGCTCTAACATCCCAAGGCTATAAAGGCCCAACTATCCCTGTCAAAGTCATGTCAGGTTTTGTACACCCACCATTTGGATTCACAGAGATAGTATTTTAGGAAACGGTGCACTCAGGCCAAAAATTCAAAAATAAACAGAACATTTGTGGAGAGGGAAGCTGTGCCACTCCTGCTTCCTCCCTCCACTATAGCCTGGTTCCACTATAAGAGCACTTTAGCAACAGATCTCAACAGAACGGAACAACAAATTGTGCATCATACACCATCCCATGAGGTCCACATATGTACCCTTTTTGATGTAAAAAGCATCTGTATTTTCTTACTGTCATCATATTCTAAACTTTTTGTGAATATTAACACTGATATTCAACAAGAGCAAAAAGAAATCCAACACTTGGGATCAGTTTTAAGTTCTCTCTTCATTAATGTCTTACGTAGATGCCCTTTTCCAAAGCCTCTCCATCAATGGACAGCAGTCCTGGTGGCAGTGGAGCAAAAACTAAGCACTACATGGTACTGTGTGAATAATATTATCAAATTTTAGGTTGCTATCTATCAACAGTGTGCCATAATCCCGGAAAACTTATTAAAATATTTCTTTAAGCTACTTCAAACTTACAGGAAATAGAATTACTGCCAACAAAGGTTTGTTTTGACCCTAAAAAAGTCTCAGCAACCACAAGATTTCTCATTTCCACAGGTTCCAGTATGTGACTGAGCAATGAGAAGGGAAAAAAATCTAAGAAAACACAAAGTGATTAAGATCATTTCCATGGAGGCTGCAATTAAATATGTTTAGAGTTTATGTCATTATTCTGACATTTAATTTTTAAAATATTGTTTCTAACATCAACATTCTCTTTACTTTATAATGAGACATTCACCATTATGTGCTTCCTTACGAGTCCCTGCTGTAAACTAATGCAAACTTTATTTGCACATGAAAAAAAAAACAACATTTCAAAGACTCTTTTTGACTGCCGAGGCCGGTGGGTTACCTTTATCTTGCTGCATAATTTATGCTCAGCGGGAAAAGTTTCAGAGTTCTTTTTTGATTTGTTTGATTGTTTTTTATTAATTTGTTTTTTTGTAAAACAGTGTCAGCAGAATACTTAGCTCATTTTTCATTTTAATTCTGTTTGTATTACCTGTCACTATTTAATATGTTTGCTCAATTATTAAGGTTATGTTTTGATTTCTTTTGCAATGTCTTGAAGGCATTTGTTGACTAAACATTCTGTTCAGTCTGTAGCTCCAAAAAAGCTGACAATCACTTTTTTGACAAGTTGCATCAGCCTGTAAGCATTACTTTATACATAAAAAATAAATAAACAAATTATAAAAGAGAGGTTTGGTCGAGGTTTTGCGCAAGATGGAAGATGATCCAGCAACTTCTGGTGTTTCGTAAATACTGAAAATTAAATGCTGTTCAATTTGAGTTTAAAATAATGGGCCTGTTTCCTTGACTGAGGGCACAAGTAAGTAAGAGCTCTATAATTCAGTTTAAAAAAATAAACAGTGTGCTGTAACACGTCATATCACATTCATCACAAAGCATCTGTGCCATCTTTGTGGTGTCTCACTTGAGTACATCAGTGAGTTGGAATCAAATCAGATGGAGTAACACTGCAGAAAATAACAGGCTGCAAGTCATTCTGCAAGTCATTATTCGGTGCAAATAAATTCAAATTCTTAAACCAGGCAAAGGTGACCCCTGTTGGCCATGCAATTGAATAAAAAAATTAAGCTTAAACATATTCGTGGGAACACAAGTTACACAAGATGTTATGCTGAAATTCCAGTTTGTGAAATATTACTATCCCATTCAAATTCATTCCACAAAAAAATAATAGCTGTCTTTCTCAACAATCATCAAAAACAGATGTGTGGTTTTGGAAATGCAGACTAGTGTTGTAAAACATATCATGTGTGATGTATAATGCTGCCTGTGTTATGAGGATGTCAGATATTCTGAGAAAGAATTGAGCTCAACCACCAGTTGAACTGCTGGATGTTCTCTTTGCAAATCAAGAAGAATAGACGCTGAACAAGAGGGGAAGGCTGCAAACCAAACACCATGTGACAAAATAGGATATTCAGACCACATAGCTCATTTTAACCTATAGCACTGGTTACTTATCACATCAAAGTCAGCTTTTAGATCTGTTTAGGCAGCGTCTGCAAAAGTTTGCTGAGAGAATAACTGAGAAAAGGCACCACTGTGGTTAAAAACCAGATACACTTTAAATAGGATACAAATCTAAGCCACAACTATGTCTGCATGGCTCAGCAAAATGTGTGTTTTCCCTAACTTATTATGCTTTAGTTAAATATAAAAAACTAGAATAAAGGCTGTTGGAAACTGTGTATCTTGCATGGGATTTGCAGCATTTGCAAAGCCGGAGAGTTCTTGGACCCCACAAGTTTAAGCAGCAGGTAGAGCTTGTCTGCATGGGGATTTGCAAACATGCATAAATGAAAAGGATGTAAAACTCATACACAGCATGAGGGCCATTCCCTCATAGGTCTCTCTACTTCTTCTTTGTAGTCCAGACTACACAAATCTTTCATTTCAACTATTTGAATTCAACCGGCCCACTTTCATGACTGGATTTTGCATGCTAGCAATGCTATGTGTTGACAACCACAAACACATGTGGATGGTGGAATGTGCGAGCACTAAACGGAGCAGAAAAAAAGGGGTTTCTATCTTTCTGCCTATCTTGAGTTTGTGTTTCTCGTGCAATGACGAAATCTCATCCTGAATACACCCACTGTAGTCAGAACCATCCTGGAAGGTGGTTTTTTGACCAAGTCTGAAAAATGGATGTAGTCTAAAAACTATTGCTGGTGTGATCCCAGTGCAAGATGACATCTGGGGAGGGATTAATCATTGATTGGTGACAGGCTTCATTATTGTAACATTCAATAATTCAAGCTTGAGCAAAATTCTGCAGATTGGATTAAAACTTGTAGCCTGTAAGAAAATGTGAATTACATGATTAAATAGGTGCCTGGTGGTATGAAGAGTTTTCTAGCTTTCTTAAATTCTTTAATATTTAAGCACCCCCCCCCCCCCCCCCCCCCCCCCCCCCCATCTCTCTCTGTGTGTGTGTGTGTGTGTGTTTGTGTGTCTGTGTGTGTGTGAGAGAGAGAGAGAGAGAGAGAGAGAGAGAGAGAGAGAGAGAGAGAGAGAGAGAGACTTAAGGCAAAAGTGAAAGATTTGGATCAAAAGTGTTGTAGACCGGCGCCCTCTTCTTGAATATTAAAATCCTGAATATTAAAAAATACTTCTAAGAGAGTTTTCACACCTAGCCGTCAAGCTAAAGGCAGACAGTATAAAAGAATAAGCTAACTGGTTTTTTTTACATGTTTAAGGGATGTAAAATGTCGCAAATTTTATGAAATGTGCATGTGCTTTATGTAAAAGACGGAGGAGACAAAATACATTTTATTTAACTTACATGATAATGCGGAACTAAATTTCAATAGCGAACGTTTCTGGTCGGATGACAATTCCGTTGTACCGCGTTCTGTTTACAGAGCAACGTGGGTGACAACACATCCATGGCAGGATAGTGCATAAAAAAACTCACGTTAGTGGTAATTGTTGTTTGTATATAACAAAATGGGTAAAAAGCGGCGCAACGACGAGTCTGCTGAGTCAGACACTCCGCGGAAAAAAGAAACGATTCCGGAGTTCAATGGGACAGTTTTTAAAGCCATGCTGAAGGACCCGACCACAGCCATGAAGGGTGAGTGATAGTATGTACAAATCATCAGCTTGAAGTAATAATATTGTGTTATGCATTCAGTCAACTATGCATTGTTTTATCGGCATCCCGCCTTTGCCCCCTCCTTTTTTCGTCTGCAGGACTGGAGAAGTTTATATCGACCGCTAAGAAGTTGCCACGGTCCGACCTGTACGATGTGGTTGAAGGTTATATTAAAATCTCCATGGAGTGTGCAGAGATCTTCAAATTGCTCGAAGGAGAAAAACACGTAGAGAGTGAGGTAAGCTTTAGTTTCTCAGCGGACGGCTCTGGCCCGGCTCACTCTTTCTGAGGTTTCTGAGTTAAACTCTGATCGTGTTTCCGTACAGATGATGCTGATTTTTGGGAGCCTGGAGGCGATCCTTCTAAGGACAGCCAGTGACCTCTCCCATTTCAACATGGTTGGCAATGCCATTGTGAAGAAGACCGTTTTCAGCTACATGAAACTCCTGCAGGGGTCTTTCCGTTCAGCAAACCACAGGTTGATTTGTGGATTTCAGTAGAGCACAATGACACTCAGTTTAAAACCATTCTGGCCTCAAAACCAATGTTGTTTCCCTTTGAACACAGGTTTATCCGCCAGTGTCTCGGTCTTCTGTGCGCCTTGGTCACCCAGGGTCCAGAAGCTGCCAGAGAGGTCTTAAGTCACCTTCACATTAACAAATTTCTGTCTGGATTGGCAAAGATGAAGGATAAGCAGGTGCGATGCAGTATTTGTCCACAGGGTTTATGATGTGCATCAGATTAGTCGTATTCTGTAGATAAATCTTTTCTGGATATTATAATTTTACAGGGTAGACCTGATGTCCGCCAGGCTTTTATCCAGTTTGTGCTCTCTTTCGTGGTGTCTGGTGATAACGCAACAGTCGGACAAATATTAGAAATCAAAGGTAATATTTAGATATAAATTATAATTTATGCAGTGGACTGTCTGTGAGTAACATGTTCATTTGGTGTGTTAGAACTCCTGCCAGTGATCCTGAATACAGGTCTGAAGGAGGACCGGATGTCCACAGTCAACCTGATTTTGTCCACATTGAAAACTAAAGTAAGTACTAGTCCAGGACATTTGAGATCAGATCATGGATTTAGTAATAAGATGTATTCCTTTCTGTCTTTCTGTAGGTTGTTCTAAACAAAGCCATCAGTAAAACACAGAAAGTACGTTTCTTCACACCTGCTGTGTTGGCCAGCATCGCGTCGCTGTATAAATGGAATGGGATTGCAGATGCAACCGTGGATGATGACAGAGTAGGTCGCTTGTTGTTTTGCTGTTTTGTGTCAAAAGAAACAAAGATTGTGTCAGGTCAGTTTACTTTAACATGTCCAAGTAACGTTTTTATTTAATTACATGATATTTTTAAGATGTCGGAAAACACTGAGCTTTCTGGGATGACAGTCATCCGGGAACTCGCTCACAGTTTCCTTCTTGATCTGTGTTGCTCCCGTAAGCATGGTATCAGCTTTCATGATGTCAGCTTTGGCACAGCTGGCAAGTAAGTCATTAACATTCCAATTTCACATTGTCCTTTTCTGAGAACTTCTCATGTGGATCACTGGATTTTACTTCTTTGCAGGCCTGGTAACATTGTTTTGCTCCAGTTTTTGGTGGGGCTGAAACAGGCGACTGAGGATGAACTGGTGGCAGATCTGGTGGTGAATGTGCTGAAAGCTACCCCCGATATTTTGTCCAGATACTTCAAGGAGACTCAGTATGCACATGCTCCGCGCCTCAAAACTACTTGGCAAGACAATGTGAAGCTTCTTAAAAAGGTAACTGTTGGTGGTAAAAGTGTTAAAATAATATCTTATCAGTTTTTAGATGGTAATAGTCACCTTTACATTTCTATATCAGATCTACGAGGCCCAGCCAGAGATTTCCACAGTCTTTCAAACTCAGGAGGTCATCCCTCTGCCTCGCTTGCTCTCCATGGTGATGGTGATATCTCTTCCTCCAGTCTGCAACAAGAGCTTCTTCACACAGGGCCTTATTGTAAGTGACTGAGCCTCATAAAATAAACTTATTACTGCAGTAAAGACTGAAAACTTTTTTTTTTACTTAAATGTGTCTTCTCTGATTTGACAGCTTGCCAATACAGGAGCACACCTTACAACCCTGTCGGTGGTCAATTTCATCTTGAAAAGAGCCAGTAAGAACATAGAGTATCTTTTGGATAAGTCTGTGTGGTGCAGCTCAGACCTATACACTGCTGAGATGATGGAGGATTTAGTGCAGCAGTACAGGGAGATGCTCGGCAAGGTAGGTTCAGGAAAGTGCCTTAATAAAAGCAAATGATCCACCTTTAAAGGCTCGAATCATTGTTCATGCTCTGTTCCAGATTTTGCCTGACATGACAAGCATAATTGAAAAGTGGCAGTCACTTAGCAAGAAGGAAAAAGCTGGCTCTGAAGAAAAAAAGGATAAAAGCGAAGGGGATGCTAAACTGACTAAATGCAAAGTGCCTGGTAGTAGCATTCACAGTACATGATTATTGTTTATTCCAAGTAATCCTATTTTTTTTTAAAAACCCAAAAGGATCTGAGTTGATTGTCTTGTGTGCTTTATTTTGAAACAGCTGAAGATACAGCTGAGGTCATTTTGCTGAAGGCTCTGATTCTTCAGGTCCTATGCCTTTACCAGAAAGTGGTGCCGCATCTGGTTAGCCAGTGCAAATTTGACTTCAGCAAGCTTTTAAAGGGTAATGTTTTTGGCATTATTAAGCTCCAACTTTTGCTTTTTTAAAGCTTATTTTTTCCAATAAATGGCTTTTGACACTGTTTTTTTTATCTGTCCAGGCATTGTGTCAGAGAAAGGAATAAAGGATGAAGTCCCCCCAGTTTTGCAGCACCACGTACTGCAGTTGGCCTTGGATCTTCCCGCAAGCAAATTCTCCTGGTTCCGTATGCAGGTAAGGAAGTTAAATTCTCTGATTTATTTTTATTTTTGGTTTAAAACACATCTATTCTAAATAGTTTTTCTGTGTTTACAGGGTGCTGCAGATAAAGATTCATCATCTGGAGAGAAATCTGTATTTTACCTGCTTCTCAAGATGTTTGTGAGCAGCAGCAGCAGCCACCTGAAAGCCTCCACACAGATGCTTGTTCTAAAAGTAAGGAGCATTTTGCCTTTTCCTCTGTGCTTCCAGTCTGCATTATATGAGACATACTGTATATATTTAGATATTTGAATTAGTGCTTATTTATTCAAGATTGGTCCACTTAGGCAAACAAACTGTAAGCATGTTATATTTTTATATACGAGGGCATCATTCCTGGAGGGATTATATGTATGTTAGCAGATATTTATCTTTTGTAGGGTACAGTTCAATCCTCCATTGAACTTTTTTAAGTTAATGAAATCAGAGCAGCTTAAGCTAAAGTCTTTTAAGGATTTTATTTTAAGAGGTTTATATTCGTGTGGACAAATTTCCTCCTGCAGCACTGCTAAAGCAATTGGTGTCCTGTGTTGTATTTAGGTACTAAAGGACACTGGTGTGTTCGAGCACACCTGGACTGAGCTTGAGCTCTGGCTTGAACAGCTGGCCAGACTAGAGCCAAACCAGCAAGAAACTGTTATTCAGTTCTTGGAGCGGGTAAGTCTTCCAGTTTTTATTTCTTCCTACTTTTCTACATAACCGTCATATTGGAGGTTGGAAAAAATAAAGGTTTTAATCCTTATGCCTGATAATAAACTCTTAAAATCTGTCTCTTGCTCTAGGTGTTGGTTAAACTGGTGTGCAGCTCCTATGAATACACAGATAAAGTGGCCAGCCTGGTCCAGGAAGCAGGTTATCTGCAAGCGAATCTGAGTAGCCAGGAGGGTGACACAGCCAGTGTCCCAGTTTCTCACATAGATGGTCAGCATTTAAATGTGGAATCAACGCTGAATTCTTTAGGGCTCAAGTATGTCCGTGAATGTTTATGCTTTTTACTTTTTCATCTCAGATGTCATAGACATGCTCGATATCATTATGGAGGCCAGTGATGGTGAGTTGGAGGAGTTCGGCCCAGCTGTAAGTGAAGATCTCATCATGCAAACCTTCCCCTTCAGTGCCCTGGTACCTGCTGCCCTGGAGGCCCGAAACAAGCTGCCAGCAGATAGTGGTAAATGATTTCTGCCTCACTTGTGACAAAGAGTGAAATCACAAATTTGCAAAAAAACTTTTAAAGCATGAAATTTGTTATGCAGTATAAGAAGTACAACTTTAAATATAGGGCCAGATTTACTAAACGGGACAAAATTGCATGTGAGTGCAATCACAGACACAGTCAGTTCATTTCAATATCAAGCTCGGAAAATAATACGTTTTCTCCGCATTAAATATCGCTGTAATTAGTACTAAACTGTGTGTCGCAAACTTTAGGAACTTAATTTGCTTGATTTAAATATTCTATTCCTGTATTTTGCACTTTGTGAAAGAATCTCCAACAAACACATTTGCAACAAAATCTCTGAGTTCCCATCTCTTGTAGTAATATTGGCAATCACTGCGCTCTCTTTGTAAATACATTGTGGGTTTTTGTTGTTGTTGTTTTTAATGCCAAAACCCAGTTTAGTGAATCTGGCCCATAGCCTGTAATTAATGTTTAAAAAGACATTTACCCATTCTGTTCATGGACACTTTGATTGAAAAGTAAATGTACTGTGATCTATGATGTTTGTAACCATCTGTCTTTGTGTCTCTTAGGGATGGTATATGAATACTTGGCTGCAGTGCTCTCAGATGTGCTGCACTGTCAGAGAGAGCCGCTCCCTCTCTGTCTGGCTCTGCTGCAGTACGATAAAGAGTTTGTCTCCTCTGAATGCTTTACCTCTCCTCATTCAGCCATTGTATGTTTTCATCAGTATTACTCCAAGTGGCTACCACAGCAGTGCCGTGAAGAATTGGTGGGTTTTTAGTGATACAACGAGATTGCCTAATCAGACATGGTTAGACATAGTACTTGGACTAATACTCTTGTTTATTTTGTTAGTTCCGGTCTTCTGAATGCCATGCAAAAGGATTATCAGATCAAACATCATACACTGCACTGATGAAAGCTGCCTACATCCAAGGTCCGGACACTTTGCTTAAGGATACCTTTAGGAAAAGTGCAGAAGAAGCTTTAGCTTCCCTTTCTCTGGCAGAGTTTCCAGTTGCAATCAAGCAGATATTACTCTACATCAGATCAACTGTGGAAAACTTTGGACTGGTAGGTGCGCAAAACAAGCCCCGTCCTCCTCACATTGTTGAATATGCAAACAGTGCATCATTTCCCTCTTCACAGTTCTCTAAAGACGTAGGAGCTTCCGTGTTGAGGACCTTCATGGAAATACTCGAAAAGATGGTGATCAAGCTCCAAGGCTTTCAGGAGGCAAAAAACTCTGAACTAGCTGTAGAGAAATGCCAAGAAGGACCAGACCTCTTTCTGGAACTTAACCAGTCCTCCACGGTTGAAGTTAATATTCAGCAGGTTAGAAAAATAATGCGTTTACTGTGTTTTTTCAGACTTTGCAATATTCTCCTTTTTTGGAGGGAAGGATTTTTTTTAATGAAACTCTCTCTCTTTAGATCCTTCTTTCAGCTCTTGGCTCCATCTTCAAGCATCCATATCTGGAGCAGTGGTTTCTGGCTCTGGAGCTATCTGCCATGCCTCCTCACTCTCTAAACCCTGTCAGACTTAAGCACTTGTGTTCACTGATGACAGATAATATTCTGGTCCTCCTGAAGCTCTGTGCCCCTGTTCTTCAAGAACTAAATCATCTAGAGCTTCTGAGGAGCTACATGGGAGCTTTAGAAAGAGCTGCTCTTCAGGAATTGGTGGAGAAGGGCTCTAAACCGGCAAAGAAACACTCCAGAACTTTCCAGGGCCTCCTGTCTCTGCACAACTACATGGATTCCGGTAATTTGAGGGAAGTTGTCTCCAAGTTGCTTCTCCTCCCACACAACAGCCTCATCTCCCCCAGTAGCAGTAAGGGGGCAAATTTTGAGCTCAGCATTTACGGTCAGGCAGCTCTACAGATCCTCACAGAGTGTAAATATACGGCCTCCCAGGACCATGGCACATTTCTGACACAGGCACACCTCTTTGGTCTGGGCACCCTGCTGCTGTCCTGTTCCAAGCCTGCACTGGAGGCATTCTTGCTCCAGTTTCTATCCAGTGAGCCAAGCAGTGCAAAACTCCTCCACACAGATGTGCTGTTGCACTGTCTCCAAAGACCACTCTCAGACTCTCTGGCTATCAGCTCTCTCCTGCTGCAGAACTGCTCCACTCACCGGCTCCGGTTTGAGATGTGGTGTCTTGAACCTGAAAACATGGAGAAGCTTTCTGACCAATCGGAAGCCTTCCTTCCACTGATTAATATGTACTTACGTGTGGCAAGCAGAGAGGACCCAGCCAGACCCAAAGATGGTACGTACTGAAACAAATAATTGTTACTCTTTTATCTCGTATTGCTATATATACTAATTGAGGTATGCTTGGTTGCTGCTGTTTCATAGTGCAAAAAGACATTTTGAAAGCCTTGAAGCAAGGGTTACTCGCCAAGTTCTCCCAGTGTGTTCTGGGAAACCTGACAGAAGAGTCCGGAGCCCAGCTTACGGAAACTCTAGGCAGTTTGATAAAGCTCTCTGCAAACAGCAAGGACATCGGGGATTTGATCAACAGTCTTCCCAGTGCTCTTCAAAATGTGGACAGTTTTGAAAGGTGAAATTTATAGTCGCACTACAAAACTACAAAAAATAAATAAATGATCCTGTCAAAACTTACTTGATGAATATTCTTTGCTCTTTCAGATGGCAACTAGTAGATGTTATCAGTGACAAGCTGGCTGATTGCCCAGAAGAACAGGAAAAATGGAGGAAGTCTGTCGCCACTGCAGCTATCAAGTGTCTCATTGCCTCTTACAGTCACTCGAAAGATCAGGCTACTTCCCCATTAGAGCAGGAGCACAGCATCTTAAAAAGACTACAGCGAGTGCTAGTGGGTTTACTTCACGCATACATTTTGTAAGTTTTAAACTTTTTGCATTTCCTAACTTACTTTCTTTATACAGATATCCAAAGAAGACATCACTGCATCTGAGTGGAACAATTTTGTCAAAAATGGACTAAAGTAGGTTATCTATTTAAATCCATTTTGCTATTTAATGTTTCATAACTTTTGCTGAGTGACTGTAAAATATTCTTAAATCTTTCAGATATCGCTACAGAGATCACCACTTCCTGAACACTCTGAGTAGCCTGTTGGAAGTGATGTATTGTGGCACTGAGGTTCAAAAGGACCTGATACCTTTACCCACTCTTTACACAATGATCTCCAGCCATTCTCTGTTCCTGCCCACCATGCTGGACTCTGAAGAGGCTAACAGCTGCCAGATTAAAGGTACAATGCAATAAAGATTTTTTTTTTTTAAAGATTCCAAATCACAATTTAATCACAAAAACACACATTTGTTGTCAATTTAGAAGAGTTGGTATTCCTCCTACTCTGTCTGGTGAAGAAAAGCCCGAGTGTCTGCAACATCAATCATTTTGTTGTACTTTTGGGAGCATACGGAGCTACGCTGAGTACTTCAGGTAAAACAAGAAAACCTGTTTTCTTTTTTCTTTTTTTGCGTTTTTATTGTCTTATCCTCTTATATCTTCTTCTGTTTTGCAGATCAAAAATTGTTGCTGCTTCTTCAGGAATATGAAAGAAACCAAGTCAGCCTGCTGAAGTTCCAGTAGGTTGAATTCATCTTTTTATGTTCTAAATGCTAGAAGTGTGCTTGTTTAATACAAAAACTCAGTGTGAGTTTTCAACTGCAGGTCATTGTTGTGGGGCCCAATAGCAGTGGAGCACCACAAGACCAGTAAAAGCCTGGGAGCTTCTCTGTGGAAGCAGACCAGCTCAGATGACCTGTTGGCTCTCCTCAAACCTGACAAGATGTTGCAAACTATTGCACACTTTCCACAGCAGCGCAAAATCATCCCGCAGGTTAATGTTTAACAGAATATTTACTTTTCAGATTTACACCGATCAGGCATAATATTATGACCACTGACTGATGAAGTGAATAAAACTTATTATGTGTTTATCATGCCGTATGTTAGTGGGTGGGATCAATGAGGGAATAAGTGAACATTTTGTCCTTAGAGTTGATTTGGTGGAAAGAGGAAAAATTGGCAGTTGAGGATTTTAGCAAGGGCCAAATTCTGATCCCTGGTCCCTGTTCTCCCTTCCAGCAGATAAACGTCTATAGGTCAAACTCCTGAAAAAGTTCATGCTGGTTCTGATAGAAAGGTATCAGAATGCCCAGTTTATCATAGATTGGTGTGTATTGGGCTGCACAGCTGCAGACCAGTCAAAGTGCCCACGTTGACCCTGCATGCTGTCGGGGGCACCAACAATGGGCACATGAGCATCACAACTGGACCTCGGATGGCTAGCTGCATCACTTACCTGGGGAACACCTAGCACCAGGATGCCTTATGGGGAAAAAAGCAAGCCACCGGAGGCAGCCTGATGCTTTGGGAAATCTGTAGCTGGGAAACCCTGGGTCCTGCCATCCATTTAGATGTTATTTTGGCACGTAGCACCTACCTAAGTATTGTTCCAGACCATGTACAGTTTTTCATGGAAAAAGGCCTCTTTCAGCAAGATAATGCACCACAAATGCTTTGGTTCAGGAGTAGTTTGAGGAGCACAACAACAAGATTGAAACTTGACTTGTCCTCTGAATTCTCCAGATCTCAATCCAGTCAAGCATCTGTAAGATGTGCTGGGCAAACTAGTCTGATTCATGGGGCCCCGCCTTGCAACTTACAGGGCTTAAATGATCTGTTGCTAACATGGACTCCACCAGATTCTTCAGGGGTCTGGTGGAGTCCATGCCCAGACGGGTCAGGGCTGCGCTGGCAGCAAAAGATAAGGTTATGCCTGATCGGCGTCAATTAGTGGTAAATGACACACTGCATTATATGTTTGTGTAATGTACATGTTCTTACCCTCTCTCAGGAAAGCACGGAGCCACTCTACAATAATAATAAAGTGAAAGACCTTGGGAATTTGTATGATCCGTGTTTTCTGTTGCCTCTGTTCAGCGCCATATTGCGGCCAGGTATCATATTTCACTGGTTGTCGTCACTCAGTATAATTAGTTTTAATTATCACTTCTTATATCTGTTGCGTATTTCCTCCTCTTTGACAGAATGTGTTATTGACTGCCTGAAGTTTGTATCCAGCCACGCTCTTGGAGTAACTGTAATGGCTCTGAGTAGCTATGATCCAAAGGTGAGGGCGGCAGCGTACCACGTGCTTAGCTGCTTCTACCAACATCTGGAGGGTGCTCAGTTCAGAGAAAAGAGACAGGTAAATATTAGAGACATCTTATGTGTGTGTGTGTGTGTGTGTGTGTGTGTGTGTGTGTGTGTGTGTGTGTGTGTGTGTGTGTGTGTGTGTGTAAATGTTGTGTGTTTGGAAACACTGACGGGCTTGTTTTTGTCTCACAGCTGCTCTACTTGATGGACATGGTAAAAAATGGAATTCAGCAACAGAATCAAAGACTCCCATTTGTCATGACCACTTACATCACCAAAGTGGCTCAGCAGATGCTCAAACCTGGTGTGTAACCCTGAAAACTTGAATATCTTTCTGCTGACATAACTCTTATTATTTACTAAGAGATGCTTTTTAGGTTGAAAGTAGGTTTTAGGCTAATCTATCCTGAATAAGAATCACAGTCATGGTTTGCACTTGTTTTTCTATCTACCGTTTCCTGTAATAACAAAAGAATCCTTGACCTTCACATGTTTGTTCGCTTTTCCCAGAGGACCACATGTACGTGGTGCTGAACAGATTTCTGCTATCCCACCAGAGTTTGGACTTCAGAAGAGTCCCTGAGTTTTTTAAGCTTTTCTACAGTTTTGACTTGGAGGTAAAGAAACTGGTGAAAACACTGTTTTTGTATTCTGGTGCCGTCTGGTGTTAAACATGATTGGTGACGCTTCCTTGAACTTAAATGACTATCCAAATAAACTCCTCTTGGATGAGCAACCTTTATCGGTTTGTTTGCTTAGCTCAGGCCTTTTTTTAGACTGTTATCCGTTTTTGTGAAGGGTTGAAAGACGTGGGAGTCGTGACTGTTTGTGTTTTCTTTCTTTCTGCAGCACAAGGTGGAACGTGAGTGGATTCTAAGCGTGCTGGAGCAAGGGATGAAAGATGGACACTGCTATGACCTGTGCAACCAGCAAGGCATCTTTCAGATCCTTTTAGGCTTCAGCAGCAGCCCTCTGTGTGATGAACACTTCCAGGTACACGCTTGTCTGTCTGTAGTTGTCACCATTTTTTCTAGTTGAGTTTTGAAGAAACCTTCAAGTTCAAGGTTCTTTATTTGTCACAAGCATAGTTATACAAGTATAACACACAGTGAAATGTAGCCTGACACGCTCCTCGACATGTGCAAAAATTGGGGGGGGGGGGTGTAGAGGAAGAACATTATATATATATATATATATATATACACAGACATATAGTATATACACTGGGTGAATGTGCAGTAGTAGCAGCAAGCAGGTTCATTTTAGATCAAGACAATATGTCCTAAAAAAGTTAAATCTAAAGGAAGATTGAGCCTTTCAAACTTTTGTATTACTATTGGGTGATATATTGACATTTTCAGACCAACCAGGGCCTTTATGGTTTGTTTTGTCTCACTAATCTCTCTCCTGACAGCATTTTTGTATCTGTGACTGTTCAAGGTTTGGCATGACAGCGAGCTTGTCTTTCTTGCTGATTTATGTGAATATGCTCTCACTGATATAGTTTCCTCCAAGGGCTTAGATTTGTGTCAAAATATTTACCATGCTATCAATTTCTTTCTAAGCAAGACTTGATGTCTGTGTTCTTAAATTCAACCCCTACAGCAACCAGTTTCACACGTGTATAATATGATTCTACGTAGAATAAGATTAGGATTTGCTGGTTAATTGGTTCTTGGTTGAAAACCATTTCAGACGACTCATGGTACACTCAAATGTTTCCACATTACCACGTCGTTCAAACAGTAATTTATCCATCTGTTTGCCCACTATGTTCTAGATGTCAAACATCCTGTGTCTTTAGGACATGTGCTTTCTCCTTGAATCTATTTCATAGTTACTTCTGTAATAGAAGGTTTATGGATGTACTAAAGTAGGACATGTACAGGGTTGGTGTGATAGAGGAGGATGCTGGAATATGGTGAGATCGGGGGCAAATGAGCTGCTGTGATTTCAGTCATTTCTAGCAAACTTAAAATCTGACCCCTTTGCTGCCAGCTTTGGGGGAGTTCACTATTCAGGTGGATCTCTGGGGCCAACTTAATGCAGTTGCTTTTGCCTCTCTGCACACCCAGGAACTTATTTTGTGTGATGAGAAGGAAAGAAAACATCATGCTGTACCCGGTGGATTCAGGAAACTGTTGTTTTTGGGGCTCGAAAAGATTAGAAAATTAGTTTGCATGCAGAACAAAAGTTATTATAGTTAACTACAGCTAAACATAAAATGTAAAACTGGAAATGAAAACAAATTATAGTTTACTAAAGTAAAAATAAAAACAGATTGTTTAAAAAACAAAAACTACTGAAATAATCTTTTTGAACTTGAAATGTTTGAAACTAAAATAAAAATATAGAAGAAATATCCTTAGTTTTAGTATTAATGTTAGTTTGGCACAATTTGTTATTTACTTAATATAATTAAGTTGTCTCATGAGCCCTCGATCAATTTTTGTGACTATGGATGTGAAAAAGTTGTTTTTATTGTAATAGCCATACTAAATGCTACCGTTAGCATATAACTGCTGTGATATTAATAAAGAAAAGGACTTAAACTAACGCTGAAACTGATACAATTGATAAAAATTAAAGTAAAACTAAACATTTTCAAATAATAAAAATACTAGCGGTTACCAGTGCTGCCCCTCAGCCTCCTAGTAGATGCACCTATTGTATGAATATGAAAATCCTAGGTGACTTTCTTCTTGAGTTAACGCATTCACAGAATTTTCAGAAAACTTGACCTCTGAATTTGAGGTCGAGGTCACTGAGATTTGAACTCATACTTCACCTCATTCTCAAGTTATCGCATTCACACTTATTCGTCCCGGGTGAGGTGACGACAATACCCCATCAGCATTTGACGTCTGAGGACTGAAAACTAACCTGAAACAAGCAAACCCACTCTGGAAACCTATTGAAGCTAAAATGAATTTAAAAAAAATTTAAAACAAGATAAAAACTCACTAGAAAATAGAAAAACTATAACAACTCTGTGCAGAATGGACTACACATTACTCAGCTATTACTGCGTATAATGAAAAACACCAATAATAAGATAGTTATTCATTACACTAGTAGGTTATAGAGCCAAATCCTTCACATAATGAAGAAAGAGATCAGAAAGTACCACCGTAAAGTTCTGAAAACGAACACATTTTTGAGGATAAGGTGCGTGATTCTCTGAAATGTACACAAACAGGAAAAATAAGAATATCACGTACATGTATTTCTCACTTTTTAGGCACAGATCATCAGGGTGTTGTGTCAGGCTGCTCGTGTGACCAAAGCGGCGCATAACCTCACCAAGACCTCTGGGCTCCTAACCTGGATAATGCAAATAGTTGAAAAAAGGTGAGCCTTAAATTAAGGTTTGCTGTTAAATTTTGGTTCTTTATTTTGATATTTAAATTTTTATTTTGATATTTTAATGATGATTTTCATCAGTTACATATTTGTTACATATGTCTGTTTTTAATTGACAGGAATCTGGATTGGCAGCTGCTGTGCGCCATCATCGATCTGTTTCATGTGCTGTGGTTTACGGCCCTCGGGCAGAAGGAGAAGCAGGTGGATGAAGCAAAGACCTCCTTATCTGCTGAGGAGAAACCTCAGAGCTTTGTGAAATGTCTTCCTCCGCCACTCATCAGTGAATTCTTATGTGTGGCGTCAACTATCACGAGACATCTCGGGTAATGTGTCTCATCCATCATTCAGGGCTGTTAGAAAGTCCACACCTCGGGCACTTTACCCAAAACTTTTATTCACACGTGCAGTGATGAAACCTAAGATGTCCAGTAAATGTTAACTGTCTTTTGATGAAAGATGTCATTGTTTCATCTCCTTCTGACAGGTTGGGTTTGAAGGCTGCTCAGCTCAGCTTGTTTCTACAGACTCTTTGCTCTGTGCTGAAGCATCGTGCGACTGCTCTCCATGTAAGCAAACAGGCAGACCGGCTCACGCTCCAGCCACAGCCTCTGTCCTGCACCGAAGCCCTCGCTCTGCTTCACTGCTGGGCCTCCTCGTCCCACAATACAGAACTTCTTACCCAAATACAAGCCTTGTCAGAAAAGCACAAAGTGAAGGAGGTGATGGGTGAGTGCTTTTAACAAATTCTAACATACAGAGAATCTTGTACAGTTGCCACGGTAGTCTTTGATGGACACCCTCCAAGCCCATAATGGAAAAGGAGATACTGATCATTTTTCAACCCTAAACAAGCCTTATTTAAACAGCTAATTAAAAAAACTACCAGTTGAAACTTAACAGCATGAACATGATAAACATATATGAGGTGTTTGAATGAAACTAACTGGTATAAAAATGTGGTATGACCCACTTTGTACCCATGTTTGCAGTTGTGATTAAGATACTTTGTAATATCTTTACTTTGTGTAGCTTTGATAACTACTTGCTATCTCTAAATAGTAGATACTTCATATTTGATATTTATATGGTTTTATGAATGTGCCTGATTTGCAGCCAAACTCAGAAACTTGGCCTTAGAGTTAAAAGTAAATGCAAAGGAACGGCTGACGAAAGAACAGCAATAAAAATCAGGCTTAACAAGTGTCATGTTTATAAAGAAGTGGAAAATTTAGAGTTTTGTTATTTTGCATTGTCACATTGTATATCGTTTTGTCCATATTCCTCTTTAGGGATGAGAAAGGATAAGGCCCGAGTTAAGAGCTCCCTTTCCCACGTCTATGTGCGAAAAGAAAAGTTGGCAGAAGACACAGAGACCGAAAATGAAGATAAAAGTCTTCTGACAGAGTGTAAACTTTACCTCACCAATATCTTTGTTCACTGGGAGCCTGCTTTCCAACTCTGTGAACCCCAGCCAGCTCTGCCAACAGACAAGCTGGATCCCAGCTGGCTGGCCAGGATTACTGCGCACCTGGTTACAAAGTGGTCCCTGAGGTGCTTGGTGGAGGACACGTATGATGAAAACAGGGCAAAAGAATTCTTGCTCTGGCTTGAAAAGGCTGTGATCAAACACACAAAAATTGTGGATGTTGTACTGCTTGATCTTGGCTTGAAAGCGGACCTCCTTCGGCTCTACCATCAGGCCTTTGAAGCTCACTGTCACTCCAGCATTTCAGCAAGAGCAGAAACCTTACAGCTTTTCACCAAGATTATGATCTCCTTGCTAGAGATCCAAGGCAACCTTCCAGAGCTGCATCAGGCAGTTGTCTCTGCTTGCATCCCAGAGGCCACACATGATCAGACTAGACTTGGTAAGAGCCTGCTACTTTTTCCAAACCCTCATTCTGAAATTGTAACTGATGAGTTATCTCAGTTAAACAAGTGGGATGTAGTGTTAACATATATAGTATGAAAGGATTTAAAATTGAGATTATTGTCCCGGTCCCTAGATGTCACAATGCTGCTGCTGCTGCTGCAGGAAAGTTACATTAACAAACATAATTACTTACAAAAGATGGAAGCCCTGGCAAAAGCATACTGCTTTTACACTTTTGGTAATTACCAGAATCGTTTATTTTGTCATTTTTAATCTGCCAGTATGCAAAATATCTTTAACTGAAATGATATTTTTAGGACTTAAATACAATTATTGTTATTAGCCATGGCTTTTCAAAATTACTGGTTTATAAAAGGGAAGGAACAATAGTAAAGCACATTTTTATATTTTTATTAAGATGATAAATTAGAGTTGCTTACTTGCATTCCAGAAGAGAAAAAAATAGTTTTATTGGTTAAATGATTAATTTCTGACTCCTCAGAGAAGCTCAAATGTGGGAATAAAAATGTTTGAAATTCCTCACTTGTCCTCGAAACGGTGAAATGTTGAGAACTCGCTGAAAAGGAAAAGGAAAAAGTTTGCACTTCGTGGTGCTGCATGGTCTTTGAGACAAACAGGGAAATACAGAAATTATTGTCACAGTGAGGTCGAGCATGCCCTGAAGTCAACTGCTGAACTGGTATTCACGAAAAGGCCCAGAGGAAGAAAATGAAGCAGAAAATGAAAACTTACAGAAGTGGATGTGAATCAACTTAAGATTTTAAGTACTAGAGACAGAAGGAAACCAGTGTTGATCTTCAAGTAGAGATAAATGCTTCTAGATCAGTCTGAGAAGGTCTCCACAATTACCTCCACAATTTATTCAGACAACTGAATAAAGAAGACTTAAAAGGAAGAGTAGCTGCTGGTATAAAGACATTATTGGGGCCTGTAAACATCCAGAAACATCTCGGATTTGCCAAAGAACACAGATGGTAGACTGTAGATAACTGGAAAGAGGTACTTTGGAGAGACGAATCTAAGTTTAAACTCTTGCACAGAAACTGTTTGGCTCATATACCAACAGGACAATGACCCCAAGCATACTTGAAAGCTGTGCAGAAACTATTTGACTAAGAAAAAGGAATTTAGACTGATGGTCTGATCATGTCAAAGTCCAGACTTGAATCCTTCAGAGATAGTTTGCACAAACAAAGAGAACAGCTGGAAACTATTAATTTAGTAACAAAAGAGATTGCAATGCCAGCAAGAATGACAACTCCTGTTAGGATCAAAGGATTTTGCCTAATAAATGGCATAATATTTAGTTTTAAACACGTTTTAGAGATTTCTTAAATATTCTTTTCTTTTTTTTGACAGGTGGTCTAAGAAATGGTTGAATATTCTATATTTGGTGTTTTTTAACAAAATGAAGTTATGAATTCAACTGTATATTCTCTACATTGATTAGATACTCTGTATTTGCCACATTTGTCAAAGCATGAACTAAAAAAAGAAAGCCTACAGTAATAATATATATTGTCAAACATATTTTAATCGTGATGTAGAATCCATCGTACGTAAAAATATACATTTAAATATAGAAGAAAATAGTAAATACATGTTTACATTTTCTTTTTCAGTATCTTTAAAGTCCCAAAGTGACAATAAGTTTTAATAGGTTGTTTTGTAAATGAGTTTGATGTCTTGTTTTCTTGTTTCCAGAAGCAGGGTTGTCTCTGCTGTCACTGTACATCCATGAGGTGTGGAGTGGAGCCACATCGGCTGATCTCTTCCTGTCTCATGTCAGTTTGGTGACCGGAGCCAAGTGCAAGAAAGTGAAATCATCCCAAAAGAAAGTAGACATAAGAGCCATCTGTAATGACATCATCACCATGAAGAGTTGAATATATAAATTATATGTGAACACTTAATGTGTTCTTTAAAATAGACCAAATGAGACGTCACATACTTCTGTTCAGCTGCATTTATTTCCTGTAAATAGACTTAAAATATTTTGTAAACTTTTGTAAAACCGTCTTGTCATAAAATGTTGATTTACAAATCTGTTGTCAATTTGAACGTTATTTTAAACTCATTAACCTCAAGTGTGCCTGCAAGTGTGTGTGTGTGTGTGTGTGTGTGTGTGTGTGTGTGTGTGTCTTCAATCACCGTTTTTTATTTTGAAATTTGCTGCTTTATTATTCATTTTCAGTCCAGTCCTTGTACCTGATATTTTTATAGGAATATCTTTTGTTAAGCCACCTAATTCTGACCTATGAATCATTCAAGTATAAAGAAAATTCACTTAATGATAAACTAGTGTTGTCTAAACATAACAAACAACTTGACAAAAGACTAATTTTAAATTGTATCTTTAAAAATAATTGGTACTTCTGGTTTTGTGCGTATTAATTGTCCTTATATTGGGAAGTCACAAAGAAGGAAGAGCATGTGGATGGAAGCATAACTTATGTTAAGCTATGCTTTGTTTGCAGGTGGAATTCTTGACATTGTTTCCTTTAGTATAAAACTAAGGACATATGTATCAAAATAAGACATCTAAGATTTTTGTTCATATTTTTATGTAGAGTACTGTCCCAAAGTCTTGGGCCACCCCTACACGTCTTCATATTTTGCTTGCAAGGAATCAGAAATCTAGTAATTTTTAGTCATGTTCATGCAAAACGGGGGGAAAAAAACAACAAATGACGTGACGCAGGACCTGTGAGATGCATTTAAACCTTCAGTTTTGTTCATCTACTGCTCACCAAGACCTTTAGAAATAGTCTCAGTGGAAGGGTTGCTGGCAAGAAGCCATTCTTAAGGAAGGAAAATGAAGTGAAAAGGCTGAGGTGTGACAAGTTACACAAGAACTCCTGAAAATCGGTGGCAAAGGGTCTTATGGTGTGATAAATCCAAATGTAAAATTTTTCATTCAAACCATTGTGGAAATGTATGGAGGAGGTACAACAGTGGGTGTCTATAGCCTTTTTTTTTTTTAAGTGGAGGCTCTGTCATGGTTTGGGGCTGCCTTTCAGTCTGTGGTATTTGACATCTTGTCATTAACACAGTAAAGTATTTTTAGAGTTTGATTGGCAACAACTTCATTTTTCAGCATGACAATGATCCCAAAACACTGAAAAAACACAATGAAAGTTGTGGATTGATTTGGACCTCAATGAAGAGCTTTAAATGTTCTTCAAGAAGCTTGGAGAACCATTCCTGAAGAATTCTTAAAGAAACTACAAAAAGTCAGTCATACAAAAGGCGACTTTAAAACTTGTTAGAACTATACAAAGTCTGTTTTGCCTTGTATACCGTATGTCCCTGTATGTTTACATGCTCCCATTTACCTAGTAAAATGCAAAGAAATGAGAGGTGGCTCAGAACTTTTCCAAAGTACTGTATGTACAAATTTTGAGCAGAAAGTTTTGGGACTAAAATGAAAATGGAAGGAGCAAAGCTGCCTAATATACTCTCGCTGTCCTTGTTCTTATGTACACACACACACACACACACACACACACACACACACACACACACACACACACACACACACACAGTGGTTTAAAGCTCAAAGCAGCTGTTACGTAACATTTTTTTAATGGTTAAGGAAGCCTTGAACTTTGCAGTGATCTTGCGAGATGTTAAGAATGATGGTCACTTCTTCTCATTTTAAATTTCATTAGTGCTGTTGCACCTTATCATCACATTTTGAATTTGAGTCCATCCCCTCCGTTTTTCACTATGTTCTCATAAAGATCGAGTCTCTAGTGAATTAGTTGACGTGTGATTCCTGCAAAGACAACAAGACAATTTTAAGTATGAGCAGCCCTTTAGGGATTACGCATATTGAAACGCATATGCATGTTTCAGTTAGAAAACGCACTTTAAAGGCATTAAAGGCAATTGACCTTTATACTTACTTTGGTAGGTTTCCACTGCGAGACAGTAGATTCAAAGTGAGAAAAAGACATGCCACAAAGGTAATGACGACTACCCAAAATATTATAACAACGGAATCTGGGAGGAGAATAGAAAATGTGTTATCTTCGTGTAATAAAAGCAAGACAGAACAATTATGTAAAGCGTTAAAATAAACAACTTACATTTATAGTACTTTAACTTTCTCTCATCCACAATCACGGGATCCAGGTAATCATAATAGTATTCATATATAATCCCGCTGGTAGAGTTCTCCATTCCAGCCATCTGAGAGGGAACGTGTTACTGTCTCATTCACAAAAATCAGCTAAAGAAAATAATAGCCATTTACTGCTATTTCTACCATGAATCGTCTTAGAGGAATATCCGTGAAATCCTCACCCGCGTGTGTGTTTAGCGATTCAAGTCCAGCTGTTTCTTCTGTCAGTACTACTCGTTTTGTATTTTAAAGGCTGGATGCAGTTTGCAGGTTTGGTCACAAGGGGGCAACATAAAGCCATTCAAGAAATGCGGCATTCTGGTTCTGCGCTCGATGTTTTTAAGTTCCATGCACTTTATATTTTACCTATAAATGTAATTGCTATAAGACACAGGTGTCGAACTCCAGGCCTCAAGGGCCGGTGTCCTGCAGGTTTTAGATGTGGCCTTGATGCAACACAGCTGATTTAAATGTCTAAATTACCTCCTCAACATGTCTTGAAGTTCTCCAGAGGCCTGGTAATGAACTAATCATTTGATTCAGGTGTGCTGACCCAGGGTGAGATCTAAAACCTGAAGGACACCGGCCCTCGAGGACTGGAGTTTGACACCCCTGCTATAAGAGATTTTGTGGATTTTATTCTTCAGACACCCCCATCGGGTGGGGGGCGTGGGGCGCCAGCAGGAATTAATGGGATCTCATGGAGCTCTAACCCAGCAATTGAATTTTCATTGTGTTTTCAGATACTATACACTTAGAATTTTAGATTCGAATTAGTTTTTGTTTTTTTTAGGGACGTTACAGCATCATGAGTCACTTTACGATATCCGACATTTTAGTTTCAGGCATGAAGCTAGCTGCATTGAATTTGTAACAGCAGCCTCCTCTTTAAACAAACCAGTCCCTTCTTATCAAATCGTGCACTTTTCTGTCGTTGGTTTAATTCAATTCTAATGTCTCGTTATCGAATGGGTGCCATCAAGGAAAGGCATATAGTCGTAAATCCAGAACTCGTCATAAGACTGTAAGAATTAGCAAGACGCTTGATGAGATAAATCGATAAGCAAAAGAAAATTCCCTAAAAGAAAAAAATAGCTCCACGGTGTCTTTTATTTCACACAACATTGATACGGTATTAACCAAAATAAAATGTGTCTCGCTCATTTCAGCCGCTTAACTCCATGTCATGAGCGCCGCCTGCTGTGCTTCGTGCTGAATTACAAACAACTTCTTGATTGGCTCTGGTCTTTATAAAATCATTGGAAATTAAAAAAAAAAAATCAGTATACTAGATGCTATTTTTAACAGTTTGCTAATAAGTACATATAATTCCATCTTTATTTTAGTTATGTTAAAAAATAGGAGCAGACATGCTGAAATATGTAGAGTACACAGGGACTTAAAGAACCCAGCTCTAATAAGTCGTGCTGAACTTATGACACTGGAAATTGTTTGATTGTGGACAGTTGTTCTCGTCTATAAAGGGCACTAGGTATTCACACTGACAGTTTTGGGCACATGGTCGTCATTCCAAAGGTTTGCCCATAAACTGCGACTTATCTAAAGCCGGGCCAAAAGTGCATTACCCCACAAGACAGGTTGTGGGAATTTCACCTGTTACAGTTGTCACTTCTCATCGTCTACTGTGGATTCAGTCATAAATTCCCTATGAACAGTTTAACTCAGAACAATACTCATTTTGCCTTTGCATGATAGGTCCGAAAATCAGTTAATTTTAGTAAAATGCTTCCAAAAGTCATCCAAACGATTTTTGTAGAAACATACGGAGACGCCAAATTTTCCGATAACTGTGAAGGCAGCATTACCTCGTGACATCACAGGCGCTGTCTACAGGGTGGAACCGTTAAGCTAGCAGCAGTTTTTAGCTTAGCTGAGCTTTGGTTAGTCCACGTCGAAAGGAAAATAAAGCTTCCCGATGCTCGTGGTTGTTATGCTATAGTTAGGTGAAGCTGCGCGTGGTTATGGTCAAGGTAAAGTAATCAAATATAAAGACTAGTCAGTTGGCTTTCAACATTAACCAGTCGTTATGGATGCAGTGAACGCCTTCAACATGGAGGTAAAGTTTTTTCATGTTTTACTTAAGTCCCACGAGCCAAAAGCAAATATAATGCCAGAGCTAACGAATGCCAGTTATTTTCTTATTTGACACTTAATATTAGTGGTTATTATTTATTTACCATGGGGACAATGCCAGCTTAGTGTCCAGTTGCAACGTAAACATTGTATCTGCTAAGCATTAGCTTAACTGTAGTTTGATGCTAGTACGTTAATCCTAGACGGCCTTTGAGTAATCATGTAGCTTAATTATTAACTTAGCCCTACTCTACTTTATTTATAGAGATGCACAGGCCATCAATGATTGTTGTAGGGACATACGCCACTTTTGTAGAATTAGTGAAATACAGCTGTCGTTAACACATTAGCCTAAAGGTGTTCGGATATTTACTTTTGCTTCCAACGAGTTAAGCAAGCAAAGCTTTTCATAAAGGCTACTGGATTATTTAATGTTTTGTATACTTGAAGTGTGTTTATTATCGGCTCACTTAAGTAACACTTTTGAGTTTTGTATTCTTTAAATTTGTTGCAGCTTTAGAAAACTCAAGTGGCCGTTTATGTGATGTCTTGCATATTGTTGTGTCAGAGTTGGTTTGTTGGTGAAAATTAAGTATTATACTAAATTAAGTACTATACTAAAGCATAGATATGATTAAAGAGTATTAATAAATAAAATTTAACAATACACAGTCATGTTGGAGTAAACTTTCTGTACAAAAAAGATACTGAACTCTTTACATTAATGTAAAAACTGTAAAAAAGAAAAAAAGATCAGCACAATTTCATAGATGGGAATAATTTTGTAAAATTTTAAAAAGCTACAGACCTGAAGCCAATGTTAGAGAAAGTCTTGTGCTGTCTGTCCAGTAAGTGGTGCAGAGGTTAGTCTACAGAGGATTTAAATATGATCATTTGATTGACTGCTGTGTCAGCACTAACATCACTATCTGCTCAGAAAGTCCTACTGCCAGATTCACTCACACTATGGTCAGGGAAGTGTGAGTCTGGCATTGTCTCTGTGAAAAAGTTATATTACACTCATTGTTGTCTCTGGGTTTTAATCACCTCATCAAGCTTGTATTTATTTTATTGTCCCTGGACCTCACATTTACCATGATGATAGCTTAAGCAGACCTGATATTTCATTCTCTGAGCTCTCCACTTAGATCAAATCCTGTAACCTTGCTGTCACCATGAGGACGACAGTCTTCACTTTGCTCAGTAGAATAACTAGTGTGATCAGCTGGTAAAGATTCTCCATTGTTAACAGTACACTGAGAAGAAACCCCAAAAGTAGATTTGCAAAACTTGACTTGACTAGACTTCCATAAAAGGAAAATCAACTGTATCACTTTATATCCAAATAAATTAAAAAAGCAAATATAAGAGAACTGCTGTAACAAGCTGCCACTTATCACAGCACCAGAGGGGAAAATATAAATTTTCAAACTTTTATTAAAGACTTTTTTTTTGTTTGTTTTTTTAGTTTTGAGGTTTTCCTGTTACTGAATGGTCTATTTGTTGCTACATTTGATTATTATTTTGTCCTTTTGTTTTATAAAGGACACCACATATCTAGTATAATTGAATGCCAGTTTCTCTTTTAAAATGAACTAATTTTACATTTTTCCTCTTTCATTACCTCTTAGTTGTTCTCCATGATTGACATGAAGCCGCCAATATCCCGTGCTAAAATGATGTCTGTAACAAAATCAGCCATCAAGGCTATCAAGGTAAAGTGAATTTTATTGTTGGATACCATCATGCATAATGAGCAAATATTTAGAAAAAAACCCAAGGTTGTGGTTCTTACACAAAGAAACTTAACAAACAAACACTGTAGGTTTATGTGTATTAACTTTCTGATTTTTATTTTTTTATATTTTTTTTAAACAAAATGCTTCAGTTGTGTGTGGTAATTAATGATAATCATAATATCTTAAGTGTAGAGACTTTATATACACACATGTATATCTCTATTAGTCTATATCTGTGCCTGTGTGTGTGAATAATAATAATAGTAATAATGATATTAATAAAAACATCAGGCAATCACTATGAGCAAACGGTTTTGTCATAGGTCTGGGGAGGTGAATATTATTATTCCACATATATTTTAAGCATATTGAGTTTTCTACTTTACCCTATCAGAAGTTTTGCTCTTGGCAAAATGAGGTGTCACTTGTTTTGGGGTTGTTTTTGTTTTTGAAGCTTCAGCTGAGAAGAGTAGTTGAAGTGTTTGATGACTCTTTCGACTGATTACAGAAATCATGCAGTAAATGAGAATTTATTTTTTTTTAGCACAAAACAGCATGTTTTTATTTGTCTTATGCTACCATTTTGATAGTCATCCTGTGACTGAAATATTTTTTTTGTCTCATTAGCTTTACAAACACGTTGTCCAGATTGTTGAAAAGTTCATTAAGAAGGTATGTATTATTCAGCCGTTTAATCTTTACTATGTTGCCAAGTTTAGATAAAAGTGCATTTTACAGTTGTGGACTGTAATTTCTTTTGTTTCTTTTCAGTGCAAGCCTGAGTTAAAAGTTCCTGGTTTATATGTGGTTGATTCCATTGTTCGCCAATCACGCCATCAGTTTGGTGTTGACAAGGATGTATTTGGTCCAAGATTCTTGAAAAACTTCACAGAGACCTTTCAAAACCTTTATCGCTGCCCAGAGGATGACAAGGTACTTTGTGTTTCAAGTAATTTATATAAGTACAATAAATGCTTTAAAAAGAATCTCATAGATTTTTCTCCCCCCCCCCCCTTTTTCAGACTAAAATTGTCCGTGTCCTTAACCTGTGGCAGAAGAATGGTGTGTTTGACATGGACATCCTTCAGCCTCTAATGGATATGGCAAATGGTGTTATTGCACCTCGCCCTGCTGTGGAAGGTAATAGAACTGGTAGTGGAACTTTGGGCAGTGTTTTTAACTATCTGAGAGTAAATTATGTTGTAATTAGGGAGGGGGGAATTCCTAAGAATTTAGCGATTCCAGTTCAGTTATCGATATCACTTATCAATTCAATTACTTATTGATTCTCCTTGGGTGCTAATTCTCTCTGTTTTGAGGGTCACCACTATCGCTAAGCAACATTTTAATTAATTGCATGCTTTGTCAAACAACTGTGCACGTTGGAGTCATTTCCCTGCTTTGTGGTGATCATTTTTGGGGTCATTACTCAAAAAAGTAAGTCTGGCTACTGGCCCGAGGTCAGCATTCATTGCCCAGCCCTTTAACATCACTCTTTGTTCTTGGCTAGCTTAACGTTAGCATGTTGTCTGTCTAGGTGGTTTCAGTTGTTTCTGTCTTGTATGCAGTTTACTGTTGAATTTTTGTCTTTTTGAGCAATAAAAATAAAGGTAATGGCCACATCCATGCTACAGACTACACTGCTATTTTCCTCTCCTGGTACTGGAAAAAATAAATTAATAAATCCAAACTGAAATCTGGTGATTGTAGCAGAAGTGCAAGTGTAACCAATATGTGGAATTGTTAGGCAAGCAGAATAACATTCAAAGAAATTAAGCTATTGGGAACCAATTCTCACTTCCTATCCCTAGTATTAATTCATCATGCAGACACAAGCTGTTTTATTGTATCTGAACAGTTCCTACTGAGCCCCAACCAGAGACACGGCCTCCTGTCAGTAATGTTCCAGTCATGCCTACAGTCCCCCAGCTACCCAGTCCTGATGCCTTAGCTGCTGTGGCACAGCTGTTTCAGTCTCCACATGGTCAGGAGGTAAGTAATAATGTGGTTTATGTCCTCCAGCAGTTTAACTAATGTTGTGTTAGGTCTAAATGGCCCCTGTTGTTTTGTTTGTTTGTTTTTTTGTTTTCCTTTTTTTCTTTCTAGTTGCAGAGGATGCTCCAGAACATCCAGCAGGCAGATAAGACCCTAGCAGCCACCACTGAAAACAACATACCAAAACAGCCTCAGATCCCACTGGCCCAGCTCAACGCATACAGTGCACACACTGAAAAGAAAAGCTCATTAGCTGAGGTACTGGCACAGCTCTCATTTACATAATTGTTTAATAAATACAAGCGGTTGGCATTTCAACCAAAGACACAATGGGCCTTGTTTTCCTAAATTCTATACAAAACTTTTTGATGGCTGCAGTCGACTTTGCATATTTGTCCCATTTGTACAGCACCATCTAATCTCACCATGTTATATGGATTTTATTGGTGTGATATAACCTGCTTGTTAGTGTTCATTTCCACTTTTGTTGTTTAATGGTGGTTGGTAAACAGCTTTAGGGTAGACAAAAAGGAGTTGTGTCCCTATCCTCAAAACATTTTGTATATTTTTCTCCAGAAACTTCTTGACCGATTTGACTATGATGATGAACCTGAAGACACAATGGCTACTGAGGGCAACATTCACTCACAGTGAGTTTCTGAAAATGTACTCGTGCTTTTACACATGTGTGTAGGGCTGGGTATCATCACTGATTTCTATAACTGATTAAATTCTGATTTACAAGATCCTGATTCGATTTGATTCAATTCCGTTTTGACTCCGTCAGAAATATTATAATTATAATCATTTATCAGTAAATATCCATATATTTTTATATCCATTTATAAAATCTATGTATAAAAACAAAGCTGACACTTGTGAGACTTCATCAGAGGTGTAAGCATCACAGCAGATGCCTTTGTGTCAAAGTAACTGAGGAAAGTATTAAGGAGATTTTGCTGCCGTAGCTTTTTATAGAAGTTAACCCCCTTAAAAATATTCTTCAGTAGATCAAAAACTGAAGAAAACCATGAACCAACAGATGAACATTACCTGATGCTGCTGAAGTGAAGCAGAGCAAAGTTAGAGGTTTTATTAGAGACATAGCTAAGTGTTTTGTGGTTTGGTACAATTTGTAAAAGTTGAAATTTCTTCGGTATTGAACAGCAGATATTAGGCTTTCTTGTCGGAGGTCATTTTTTGGAAAAACAAAACAAAAACCAGCAGCTGACAGCACTGTACTCAACGGTAGACTGGTGTGTAATATGCAAGCAAATAATGCAGAAAATAGAGATTTCTGATTGGACACTGGCTGAAAGAAATAAGAAGTAAAGTAAGAGCGAATTCATGACAATGCTTATCAAATGTGAAGCGTAGTTTTGATATTCTTTTTCTGCTGGTTCAATGAATTTTAGTTGGAGAGTGACGAAACCTGCAGCTTCAGAATCTGTGAGATGTTGTCTTCAGCACCCGGCATGTCCGCGTACATGCCGTCGGGTGAATGCTCCGTGCTTTGTGTTGAGATATTTGTGCGGAAATGGTTTAAGCATAGTGGGCTATGTTGCTTGTTTTGACTTAAAAGGTTGTGCTTTATTTGCACATTTTATCACTCCCCTCAACATTATCCACACATGCTATATATCTGTGTATGCATGTGTGACTACAGCACACGGTCTGTGGTTGCATCCTACTGAGTAGCAGAGCCTGAGCGCTGAGAGTAATCTTGTGGTTGACCAGTATTAGCCAAATAGGAAGAGACAAAACACAGTGCATTGCAGTGAATATCAGAAATTGAAAATGAAAGCACTTTTACTTTGATACTTGCTCAAGTGAGTGTGTGAATTAATGGTATAGGGAGGAGCACGCTGACCACACTGTTGTTCAACTAGTGTCCACCAAAACTGTCACTCATAATGCTATAGTTTATACAGCTGAAGTTGCCCATTACTCTTGTAAATTAAAATGTACTTGTGCACCACTGAATCAGAGCACACAACACAAAAGTTAAAACTAAAAATCCCATGTTGAATGTAGATGTTTTTGATCATGTTATTGACTGGTTTATGTGTTATGTGTAAGTGTCTGTAGTCAAAAAATGCCTATGATCACAGTTAGGTTAAGTGTTGTTTTACTTTAGTACATTTACCACATGTGTTTGTAATATGGAGTGTGTATTTTGTCATAACAGACCTGAAAATGTGATGAACCAGTTTCTTGGTCTGGGGCCCAACACAGATATTAATCAGCGTATGATGAGTCAGACTGAGGATATAAAGGTACCCGTCTATAACAGTTTTATATGATTACTTTTCTGCCTCTCAGACGTTTTCTCTTCATATTCTTGCAAATATATCAAATTGCTTTTTTTTTCCCCCTCTGTCATGCTAAACAAAATTTTTTGTTTGGTGATTTTTATTTTTAAGATTTATTTTTTTTAACACTTCCTTTTCTGGGGCTGTCTCTTTGTCGATCCAGCACAGTGGTGGAATGAGTCAAACTGAGCATCATATGATTCCAGATGGATATCAGTCCACAAATGAGGTTTACTCTCGATCCCAGGTAAGCATTTGTCTTGAACGTAAACTTTTTGTTTCACACGTACTTTGTCATAGTTAGTGGTAGGAACATTTCTATTTTGGCCTATGCTATGAACTGTGGAAAATAAACAAAAAACCTGTCTTGTTGTCATTCTCCTAAAGGGAAGTTCAAGAGAAGATTTATCTATGAGGCGGGAAGGCAGGCACAGAGGCCATGGGAGAAGATCCAGATCTGGTTCCAGGTAGGTTTGGGCGATATGGCCTAAAATCCATATCGCGGTATAATTTGAAGCATGTGCGGTAACGATATATATCTCGATATATTCTTTTCTTCTGTATAACGTATTTTACACGCAGAAATCTGTCAAAAATGTTTTCGTACGACTTTGGTAAGCTACGAAGTCGCACTGCTTGATGGATTGTCGGAGCATTACGGCTGCCATAGTCAGGAGCCTCGCGGAGTAATCTGGGTCCAAAACGCCGTCTGCTTCAGGTCCCAAAGTCAAACGAACACTGCAGCATCACTGAGAGTTAAAAGCTGTCTAAACTCTTCATCTTTAATAAAATGATCAGCGCTGCTGCTTTACCAAGTGTAACAATTAAGTTTAACATCCTGGCATCCATGAAAACAGAATTTATTAAATTCAACAGAGTTAGAAGTTATCAGGAAGTTAGTTTCCACCTAAACATGATATACCATGTTCTGACCGAGAGATTTCTGAAAAAATTCAAACGTACAGCTCTGCTATCACTTCCAACATATATGAAGACAGAAAACTAAACAGCAATGGCTTCTGTAGGGTTACTGAAGTTGGACTAGCTGGTATATACTGATGTCCTACGTGATCGCTAGCAAAACAACTATGTTAGCATGAGCACAGTGAAGCTAACCTTTTTCCACTCGATAAAAGTTAACATGAGGGTTTCTGGTGGCTAAGGACAAATGCAATCACATGGCAGGATGCTATAAACGGACCAAACTTCAGTTAGGAGAACAACTGAGATAATCCATCCACAATACGAGGTTAGTCTCTAATATACTGCAACAACATGGGAATAGAGCAGCTGCAAGAGAATTCAGCATTAAATGGTAAATGGCCTGTATTTGTATAGCGCTTTTTCTAGTCCCTAAGGACCCCAAAGCGCTTTACACAACCTGTCATCCACCCATTCACACACACATTCACACACTGGTGATGGCAAGCTACAATGTAGCCACAGCCACCCTGGGGCGCACTGACAGAGGCGAGGCTGCCGGACACTGGCGCCACCGGGCCCTCTGACCACCACCAGTAGGCAACGGGTGAAGTGTCTTGCCCAAGGACACAACGACCGCGACTGTCCAAGCCGGGGCTCGAACCGGCAACCTTCTGATTACAAGGCGAACTCCCAACTCTTGAGCCACGATCGCCCCGATGGTAAATGGCCTGCATTTGTATAGCGCTTTTCTAGTCCATAGGACCCCAAAGCGCTTTACACTACATTCAGTCATCCACCCATTCACACACACATTCACACACTGGCGATAGCAAGCTACATTGTAGCCACAGCTGCCCTGGGGCACACTGACAGAGGCGAGGCTGCCGGACACAGGCGCCACCGGGCCCTCTGACCACCACCAGTAGGCAAACACGGGGTTAGTATCTTGCCCAAGGATATTTGGCATGCAGCCAGGATGCAGCCTGGGATCGAACCACCGACCTTCTGATTAGTGGCTGACCTGCTCTGCCACCTGAGCTACAGCCACCCATAATGAATCAATGGTATGGAAGTGGAGGTAGCGCAGTTTTTGGCTTTCCCCATATTCCAAAACTGATTCGCCTCTTCACTTTTACTGTCGCCTGGCATAATTTGCAACCGCTGCAATGCTTTCGACCAAAAGAGGCGCAGCTTGATGCCACCATCAACATGCGGTATGGTCAAAATCTCTACCGTTGGCCAAATTTATATCGTTTCTACCATATACCGTTTATACCGCCCACCCCTAGTTCCAGGTAACCACTTTGCTCATCAGTTAAAATTGTGCAAATTGATTTTTGAGAGTTGTGTATTTCAGTGTTCATAGAGTGACACAAGAATAAAGCCCTAAAACTGAAAGGTTGTGTTTTTATGCTGCGGGTGCCCTCATTTCAAAGTCAGTGAATTTATTTGCCTAATTTTTCCGGTCAATGCCAAGGTTTAGACAAAAATATTTGGGGTGAAGTAGAAGAAAGAATTTTCTCTTGGCTACCTCTGAATAGTTTTTCTCATTCCTTGAAAAAAATGCTACATCTTGTGTCAAAATATAATTGTGTTTGGGTCAGAGTCCATAGAATACTCCAAATCTGTCTTGTTTTACATGTATACGAGTCATGATTCATGAGACAGTGGTTTATATAGCCTAACATCAGTATTTTACATCCAAAGCCATAGACTGTTATTTTTGGAGATGGTGAGAAAGCCTATGGAAAAGTCTTTTTGTGTAGGAAACAAGGTCAATACTAACTTTAGGCTATCCCTGCCAAAATCAGAAAGCCATTGCTGTATTACTCCTTTAAACATGTGTTACAGTTACCAAAATTCTAAATAAATGTAAATATTTTTCATATTATAGTGGACCAGGAAAGTATTTAATAACCTCAATGCATTATTGAGCACAAATTACAAGCAGTGAAGTCCCAAAACACTCTGGTCATCTTGTCATTTCTTTCCATCTGAAAAGAGTTGTTTTCGCCTGGGGAATTGGATTATTTTTGAAACAGTGTTCACTGGTTTTATTCTTTTGTATTTCAGATCTCCAAGGAGAAGAAGATCAAGATCTTCATCTCGCTCAAGAAGGTCAAGGCGTTCCCTCTCCCGAGAACAGCGCTGGAGATCTCATTCTCAGGATAGGAGTGAAAGAGAGAAGGACAGAGAGCGCAGACAAAAAGGTCTTTCCAGCATAAAGAGTCAGACGCTCAGTGGTATGTACTCAAACCAATAAACACGACTAAATGTCACAGATGATGGCGTGCATAAAGCTCCAGGAATCACTACTCAGTTTCACTTGCAGCTACTGTATCAACTTGTCTAAACCAGAAGAGAGAAGCCGATTTAATTTAAGAGATTCAAATGTGCAGTATCTTTAAACTCCATAAAGCTTTATATTCACTGCAGACAAAGTGAAAGTTTAAGGTGACATTTTGATTATTTTATGTGAGCTCAGTGGGATATTTTTTTTACTTATTCATTTATTTTGGTGAAGTGTATTTTGTAATGGGGATTATTTTCTTGTACATCAGAACACCTAATGAACTTCTTTATATAGTAGTAGTCTATAGTAGTGGTTTACTAGGGTATGTATTGTAATTTTCTTAGAATAATTTCTTTTGTATAAATTCATCTTTACAAAATCTGTGGCTTCAGGAGTCATGAGTTATATAAGTCAATACATTTTAGAGCTAAGTGTGAACTCTTGCTAAAAAAAAAAATCTAAAAGCCTGGATCTTTAATGTAATTAGTTATTCTGTCTTTTTGCTTATAGTTTGCAGTACTACACTTTGGGTTGGACAGTTAGACAAGAAAACCCAGCAGTCTGATGTAATGTCTCTTTTGGAAGAGTTTGGGCAGATTGAGTCCATCAATGTAAGTTTGGACAATTCATGTCAGAGATGCTTATAAACATTATTGATTTACTCAAGCTTCAATGATCTTAATGCATTTCACCTTTTGTGTCCAGATGATTCCTCCAAGGGGTTGTGCCTATATTGTTATGGTTCACAGGCAAGATGCCTACACAGCCTTGAACAAACTCAGTAGGGGGTCATACAAAGTCAATCAGAAACCAGTTAAGGTATGCAATGTTTTTAATTTCCATTTGTGTATTAGTTTTGTAGTAGGTTTTTTGTTGTTGTTGTTGTTAGTGTTATTTGATAACTTTATTATACCAAACATCATTCTTCCCTAGATTGCTTGGGCCTTGAATAAAGGTATAAAACCTGCTCACAAAAAGTTCTGGGATGTGGAGCGAGGAGTTACCTACATCCCCTGGAATAAAGTCAAAGTTGAGGAGTTGCAGAGCTATTGCGAAGGTGGTATGCTGGATGTAGAAACACTAAATCCAGGTAAACAATTAGCCATTATTTGAGTTTCAGCAAAATTCACCTGCTGCAAGAATATACAAACTTTGTACTTTTTTTGTTTGTTTGCAGAGTGGAATATTACCAAAGACATCAACAATCAGGCAGCTGTTAATGGAGTGTTGGAAAGTGTACCAGATGGAATCGTCTCTGCTCATGTTCAGGTAATGCTAATTGCAGTCCTTAAACACCTTTTAATACTACAAGTGTTCTTTTTATGGGTTTAATGGTCTTAAAGAAAGACTTAACAATCTTTCTTGTGAAAGCTGTAAAGCTAATAAATTTTTGTTGAACAATGAGTAGTGGAGCCTATCTGAATCATCCTCTTTGTCGTCTTTTAAAAAGTCACATCACTGCGTTGAAGATTTAATAAATTATTTAAGAGAAGGCAGAATATTAAAGAAACATGTTTCACATTTCTTTCATTTCTAAGTTCTGCTCAGTGTGTTAAAGCATTTATAATGACTTTCACCATGAGAATGGGATACAGCTGGCTGGGTGGAGTTGTGTAATGCAACCAGCTGATGTTGGGAGAATGCAGACATCATCGCTGCCCCTGCTACTGCACACAGGTGTAAGAGGAAGGAGGAAAGGAAATGGAAAAAATATGAAATGAAAACATTTGTTAAAATATCAAAAAGATGAGAGAAAAAACTAAGAATTAGTATGTTGCTGTGCATTGCTACATTGTGTGTAGGTCAAAACATACTTTTTTAAGGAGCACTTAAAGATCTTTAGGGGTGTGATTAAAAATGTATGAGATGTTTTTCTTAAATGACCAGATTGAGGACAATTTCGGTTGTTTGATCGTTTGGCAGCACAAGGGAGACCAAGAACCAGCTGGCATTGAAAACTGGTTTAGAAAACACTGGCTGTGTCCTTCAGGTTTACTGTAGTGTTGTGGTGTAGCAAATATACAATAACAATACACAACACAAGATAATTACCTTCCAGTGGTGATTGTGTCTATGTGCAGAATGTAAAGTGCAGTTTTTGAGCACTTCAGGAATGTAAATGGTGAGGAAATAGACAGTGAAAGCAAAATATGTACAACATAAACATGCTGGAGTACATCACAGACTTGTGCTTATTTCTGGTAAAATCACAACTGGTGGGCTGAAGGTCAGATGGTACCATGCACAAATACCAGGGAAAAAGTGCTTATCAGCTTTGTTCTCAGTGGTGAGACTGCTACTCTGGCATACATTTTGCCAATAACCTGTAAAGGAAATAAATGTAAATGCAACTTGTTAGTTGTGTTTAAAAGAAATTTGTAGTAAGCTTACACTTTAGCCCTTGTTTTAAATCTGCATGCACAAAGTTGAGCTTCGAGAAGGGAATAAACATTATCATGTGTTTATGCTTCAGGCATCTGCATCCTACAGTTACCATGGTTTTTACTCTTTTTATATGCACAGTTTTGTTTCATGAAGGTGAAAAAGCAGTGTAATGTGTTTATGCTTGAGTTATGCTTCAGGCCTCTGTAAGCTTTAGTTACCATTTTGATTCTTATGCAAAACGTTTTTTGTCAAGTTATCCATAGATACTTTAGAACAGCGGTCCCCAACCCCCGGGCCATGAACTGGTACCGGTCCGTGAGTCGTTAGGTACTGGGCCGTTGAGGCGCGGGTGTGAAATTTATGGTTTTTATCGGTTTTTATCATTTTTTTTATCGTTAACTCGGTTTCCCTGGGTCTTTTCACGTGTGTTATGAATAAATCCTGTTTTGTATTGTTTTTTTATACTGGTACTGGTTTTATTTTGTTGTCTTTATCCCCGACACCTTATGTGAAAATATTGTCGGACATAAACAGGTCCATGGCACAAAAAAGGTTGGGGACCGCTGCTTTAGTCTCCAAACTGGCCTTTTTTTGGGAACGTCAAAGCCATACCCATAAAAATACAATTTGATAATTCTACAAAATAAGTTACAACTGGCACACATAACAGATCTATTCATTTGGTGGCATATAATTTAAAAACATAAATGCAGGGAGAAAACTGTTATAATAGCATTTTTAGTGATTATTACCTTTACCATATTATTACCTTTGCCAAAATCATTTCACTGGGAACCACTTGGTTTCTCTGCTGAGAGAGAGCAGGGCCAGCTACCTTCAGCCCACAGTAAAGTTTACAAGAATGCAGCGGTTTTTCTGCATAGGGACTTTATTTTAGCTTGCACTAGTCATATTAGTTTAACATGTGCGCTGTGGCTGTATAAAACATACCAGTATGGAAGGGAGGAGTCAAAAAGATCACTTATGTATATGTTCATTATTGTTGAGCAGGTTTTCTGATAAGTAATATAAGTTTGTTTTTGGCTCTAGAAAAACTTTAAAATAACATTTGTTCTCTGCAGTCTGTGGGTGAGACAGAAGTTATATCTTTGATAACTGCGTCATTGTCACTGTGGTTGTGTTACACATGTGTTGATCAGACAGAATTAAGCTTCTTAGGTTAAATTTGTAAATACAAACCACTTAAATACAAACTACTCACCTTCATGCTTCTGAATGCATTTTATCATTTATACACATCTATCCTTTGTTTAATTGTAGGCTTTTGCAAAACATGGTGGTCTCAATAAAGGATCTCTTTCCTGTCTAAATAGGACAGGACAAAAACACAGTTATTGCAGGTTAACATGCACTCATGAAAACTAATTATACATATTGTCAAAGGACTACAATGTTCAGGATGACTGAGAACCTTCGCAGACATAATTATACATATTAGTTTTCCATGTTTGTGAATAATTCCCCTGAAAGCCAACACATTGATCCATATTGCAGTTAAAAGGGGAGCTGTTCTGTTTGTTTACCCCTGCAACTGTAAGTGTTTGTTAAAACGGACTAATCTAAAGCCATTGTCGCACACAGAGGATGTATTTGAGCTTTTATAGGCATTACTTCCTGTAGCTGTGTGAGAATGAACAGATCCAACGTGGTCAAATCAGACCAAACGCTCTTTTATGTGTTACGTTCTTAATATAAGACCCTATTGTGACCATGTGAGAATATAGCAAGGTCTATTCTATATAGTTTAAATTCATAAGTAACCTGTGGATGACCCACCTCCTGCATGTTCTGCTCAGGTAGTCTTTGCCTAAACCAGACTGAGCACTACAGTTAGTGAGAATGCTTATACCATTTTTCACTAGGTATCCTACACATAGGGAAAGGGCAGCTGTAGGTACCAGCATGTTGTCAGGGTAGGAATATATTATAATCTTGTATAGTCAAAGAATACATGTTAAACTTTCATGGGAAGGGGAATAGTTTGAGGCATAATCAGTAGAGATCATATACTGACCTTTGGCAGTCTTACTAAAGAAATTCTCGTATTTCTGTTTTAAATGAATTTCAGACTATTTACTCTCTGCATCCAAAAAATCTGCATGTCCACAATTCAGATAGGCTCCTCTACTGGTAGGCCTTACATTCAGCAGTGCTTATCTTAAATTCTTCTTTCTGTCTTGAAATATGCTTGCACCTTAACTCAATAATCTTGTACTGTATCATATAACTTATTCCAATAAAATGGGAATCATACAATCTTTTAATTATTGTGGTGTGTGTAGAGGGAAATATTCCTGTTATCCTTTCTCTGTTTCAGTATTCAAGCTGTGCTTTTCAGAATGTGTGCTGGGCAAATTTATTAGTAATTGTGTAACTTTTACTTATTACAAAAATCACGAGTTAATCATTGATCAGTGCTTGAATTACAAAAATATATGAAAAATATGGGTTGGAGTGGGTGTGAATTTTAACATATAACCAAGTAAAAAAAAAAGTAAATAGTTTTCATGAAAGTATAGACAATAATATAAAAGAGTGAGTCTCACGTTTAATCACGATTTTTATTATTTTTTTTTAATAAACCTAAAAGTAACATTTAAGTCCTCCTGACTCTAAGAACCTAAAGCTACAAGCTAAAATAGGCTTTCTAGCACCTCACTTGGAAGAAAAGTTCGAATTGACTATGCGTGACTGTTGGCTGCTGGTGGGACTTAAAGTCCAAGTGGGAAGAGGAATATCAAAGTGGGAGACAAGGTAAGCCGACAGCAACTGTAGCAAACTGGCCAATTTTTGAGTATTGGAAACATGATTTTGTTTGTTTGTTCATTTCTTTGTTTTTACGCTATTACCCAATTCTTCAAGATCTTGATCTTAACGGAGTTAGTCTCACCCCACATACAGTCAAATAACATTAACCTCTAAGAATTTATCTTTGAGGAGCAGCTGAACTTATTTTAATAATACAGCAGGTTTGAGGGTCACATATAACTCCAACTAAATCTCTGCTGGACTTGGAACATGGATCAATTATGAAAGGGAAAAACTCCTTAATGCCTACCAACAATAAAACCATTTCTCTTAGTCTGGTTAGGTGGGTAGGTATGAATTAATCACAGGTTTCTTGTATGAAACTATCTGTTTTGATAGTGTTGTCTTTGCCCATTTCCTACTGAAACAACTGTTTTTATGCCATCCTCTGACTGATGCTGAATGATGACTGACTGTCCTCACCACCAGATTATATTAATAAAGGCTATTTGCTTGATGGCCAGATGTCAAGCTGTCTTGCAAGTAGTCATTGCAGTAGTTTGCACGCTGAACCACATTATGCCAAAGGATATAAAATGGATGCAGAGAAAAATTTCAGTCAGTGAAGGAACTTGACAGACCATGTTGGTCGTTTTGACAGACCGTGATACCTACAGGTATCACCATTTAATCCTTCTCAAGGCGATAATAAAAAATAATCCAAACATGCCTTAAAGTCACTTAAATGCTTTACAACTATACCTTTGTTACATTCAATGTATGCAAATTTGTGACTATACAAATTTGACCCTGCTTTTCCCTCATCCATTTGCATGTAGCCTCTCACTTTCTTGCTGCATCTCCAATAGAAAACGCCGGCCCACACTCTGGTCCGTACTTTGTTTTTGTTCAATTAGAGAGAGCGGTCTCGAAAACTGACCAGTCAGGTCTTTTAACCAGTTTTTCTTCACCTCCACTTGATGCGTTTCTGATGTGAACAGGCACATGAGATGAGCACAGTAAACACATAAATGTTGAAACAGAAAAGAACAAAATTTCACACTGAGATGAAGTGAATGCTTATAAACCACATGAGTCTTTTTCTGGACTTCTTCATTAAACAAATGATTTGCTGCTAGTGTTGTTTAAAATAGTTGTGGTCACTAGCCTTGAGAAGTTATACCCACCGCACTAGTTGGGGGATTAGTTTATGTATGTGATCTTTAAATGCTGTCATTACTAATCCTGCAGCATCTGCAGAATACTGCAGCAAAAATACTCATGTTGTTGACTACTTGTTTCGCTAATGACATCTTCCCTCTGCCTGAACTGTAAGATCATACAAAAATATTTTACCAACTTATTATTTCTTTGAAGTTCTGTGGCAATAATCCTGCACGTCGAAATAATGTCCATCCAAAGTCTGTTTGAATGGCTTTTGGGAAAGTTTCACTTTGGATGATATACATGGCAACCATGTGAGTCATGTAGACCTGAAGTGATTTTGTCTTTTGGAGTTAACCTCTTTATATAAATGTTTGGTCTTCCTCTGTGCTCTGCTTGGGAAAGTCAGAAGAAGTTGTGATTATTGCAGGAGTATACAAACCACATGTTTTGAATACTGAGTACAAACTGAAGAAACCTTTTCAGAAAAAAACTTCTGTTAAAAAAGAAACTGCATTCCGTAACATCATCCGACTAAAATAACTGAGTATCTGAGAAAAAATACTGACAAAATACTAGAAACTTATACAAAATACCGATTGTTTCCTATGTATGTAATACCTCTCAGCATTGATGTCTTGACATTGTCTTGACATGAGTACATCACAGGATGCACCGGCAATCTTTTTTTCATACACTGATAGACTTCAGCTGTCCAGAGAAGCTGCAGTTTTACAGTTTTCTCCTTGGATCGGCACATCCCAGCTACGTTTACTGGCTCTTCCGTCTGTACATCATGTCACCTGGGAGGTATGAGCGTCAAATGATGTCAAATAACATGAAGCAGTAAGTGTTGACTGACTCTGTGGAGTTTTGATGTCAGCCAACATCAAGAGCAGCAGCAGCAGGAGAGAAGTGGTCGAGGAAGAGACATTGGAAAGGAGGACACAGAGCTAAACAGTGCCAGGTAGAAAATGTATGCACCAAACATGCAATTGAATCAAAGATTGACATGCTCAACACAGTGTGGTTGGCTTGTCAGCAAATCATTCCAGCTTCTGCATCTTATTAATGAGGAAACAAGCCTTGGAGCTCGTGGCTTGTGTCATTTTCAGCCTTTACACTTTTGTCACTTCACAGAAGTTTGATGGACCGAGCTTTGTTGGGGAAAAAAATCTGTAGAAGTAGAAGAAATATTTTGCATCATAACACCCTGTGAATGTTGTTTTTTTTTCTTTTAAAGGTTAAAGTCCTCTGCTCTGCTTAATGGCAAATATTACTATTGTTTTAAGCAGAGTGTCTCAATAGAAGCCCAAAAAATTCAAACCAACTCACATAAACATGTTGATTAATTACTACTTATTTTTAATCATCAGTTATAGCTCTCATAATGCATTATTCACTATTGACAAATAACCATAGAATATTTAAAAAACAGACATTCTTACGCAATGTTTCACAGACATTATAAAAGATGTTTCTTTTATTACATTTGGAAAAGGCAAAAACTATAAAGACCAAAACTGTTCTTACTCTGGTAAAGACGCATCAAAATGATGAAAATACCTAAAGTAACAAGAAACAATCAGTTAACTCATAGGTCATCCAGACTGTTGACACAGTTTAACTTCTGTTATAGTGTGGCAATCCACGGGCAACAAAAACATTTTAACAGCACAAAGTGAACAGCATTTTTATGTAAATTACCTTAAACTTCTATATGGTATTGTTTTCATTTTTCTGAGTAACCTTTTTCTACAACTTGCCATGACCATTAAGGATATGTTATCTGGGGTGGGGGGTGTTTTGTGTAGTAGTTAACACATTAACCTTACACGTGAAGGGAGGAGACCAAAACCTAGCCTCAGGGGATAACAAGCTAGTGTACTTCTTGGGTTGGGCCCAAGCTCCAAAAAATAGAGTAATAGGGTTGTGTCAGGAAGGGCAACCTGCGTGAAATGTGTCCCACATTAAACTTGGGGTTTCATCTGATTTCACAAATTCTTGAGGAAAAAAGAAAGTAGCTGAATGTACATGTATTTATTTAATTTTATTTATTTAGTATTAAACATGTTTTTTGTTTGTTAAAAAAACAGGTCTTTTAAAATTTCATATATCTCTTTTTAGGGATCCAACTATGTGTGTTCAAAGTTCATTTCCATTCTAAAATATTAAACTGATTAAAATGCACAGTATTTAGAGGCATGCATTTCAGGTTCTGCTAGTTCAGCATTCATTAACTTGTGTTGTGAAAAATATATGCAGTGTTGTTTCAGTCATATTGAAATGAGGTGAAATTTCAAGAAAAGAGGGGATTCTTCGGTTACATCGAGTAATACAAGAATGATCTAGATCCATGTTTGAAGAACATCAGGCTCACATGAGTCTCCACAAAGGTAAGGGTCATAACAATTATTTTTGGATGTGCGTCGCACCCTGATGATGCCATGGGATTGTTGGAAGATGATGGAAATTTTCATCATAATAAAATGGCTCTTTGAATATTTGTCCTTAAAAAAGAGAAGAATCCTAAATTGTCGGTTCTTAAGTTCCGTTTATTGTAGGTTATCTCGCTACTGTCTTTTCACAAGTCTTCTAAGTAGCACAATAGGCAAAGACCAAATGAATTATTTTGATTGAAAGCATTGAGTTGACACTCATCAAGGATCAGAGCTTGATCAAACAGCTTATGCCTGGCTCCGTGCCTCATGGGGCTTCCTCTGTGGGAATAGCCTGCAGGAAACATGAAGCAGTTGTTATACTCTGCTGATGGAGTGAAACACCAGGGTAAGAGCAGACCATTATGTTGCTACCCAGTTATAACTTATCAAGTCTGTTTTTTCCATGCCAATAGCCATATGTTTTGTTTTTTTTTGGGGGGGGGGGGGTCTTTTCAACAATACACTTTTTTTCTTTGTATATATTGTACTGAAATGAAAGAAATCTTGAGGGGGAAATGAAACTAGACATTTTAAAAAAGTTTTTTTTACGTTTGGCTAGTGCAGAATTCACATGACTTAATAGATTAATTTGATCAGCTCTTATCAGTAAATTTCATCATCTGCCAAAGGCTGATAGCTGTGTCCGGAAGGCTAACACATACTTTCTAGACAGACGTGCTGGGCCACCTGAATATTACAACTATTGGAGCTGGAACACCATAACTCGAAACTCCCAGCACACAGTGTTAGTACTGATATTCATGCCACGTGAGGTTTAAAATTGGAGTCATTGAGTCAGCAACAAGTCAACTGTTGGTGATTTTTACACACTATGCGGCTCAAACCCATGGTAACCCCATCTGAATTTTGTGGCTTAATTGCTGTGGTTCATAAATGTTTCCATTTTACAGTGAAACCACTTACAGTTGATGGTGAAATATCTGGGAAGGGCCCCTATGACAGTACCATGCTTGAGTTCCACAAACTCTTTTAAACGGCCCATTCTTTCACAAATGTTTGTAAAGGCAAACTGCATGGCTGCATGCTTGATTTTATACTATGGCAATTGGACTAATTTCAAAGATTTAAGAGACGTGACAGAAAATTTTGAACATATAGTGTATTGGTCACAGCAGCAGGGAGTTAAATTATACATTCCTGCCCCAGGTAGTTATTTGTAAAAATTTAAGAAAAGGTAGATGTGGCAATGTTGGAAAAACTTACTATACTCTTGCCCCCTTCAGTGCCTTAACCATTTAAACTTCAGACTTCAGTGTGGAAAAATCCTCCCTTTGGTTCCCTCCAATGGCAGTATCAAACTATGCAGTATTGCAGACAGAAATGTACACCACTGTGGAGTCTCAATTTGGCTTTTCAGTAAAATTATAAGTATTAAACCCTGGTGACTGCTGTCCAGATTAAATGTAGCTTTTTTTCAGCATTCCTTTGTCTTGCCTGAAGAAACAAATCAGCTTTTTACCTAAGATTAAAACTGCTAATCTTAAATCAAGTGATGGTAGTTTAGGCTGAATGTAGAATGGGTATGTCCTTCATCGGAGGGCCACAAGGTGTATGCGAACAATGTTACATTTCCTACACGCTGTGACTTCAGATAAATGCTTACATTGTTAAAAAGTTGTGAATGATTTGGAATTACTGGGATATAAACTCAATTATTTATTAAATTATTTATAAAATGTGATCTGACATCCAAACTCTCAACACAGAAGCTCTTTTTTTAAAGTTATTTTTTTTCCTAAACACTCTTATTCCAGATTTGGAAAACGTAAGTGAACTCTTCACTTAGTCAGAATTATTTTGGCTCACAGCCTCCATCAGACACAGTGTGTACATTGGTAAGAAGAATTTTTGTTTCCTTACAATCTACAAAACTTAGTGTTCATCAGTATTTCTGTGTGTTTCAGTGGCTCCCACTGCATCCATGCCCTGTAGCACAGCAGCCCCATGCCATTCATCATGTTTCGCAGTTGGAATGAGGCTATGAAGTTGATGTGTGGGCTTTCCCCCCCCCCCCCCCCCCCCCCTCTAAACCTGTATCCAGAAAGCTGGAAATTCTTCTCAGCTACCTACAGAAAAATATTATTAATACCTACCGTCATCTATTATATATCATTATCTGGAAAGTGTGAATGCTGCTCTTGGTGAGATTTTTGCAGGCCACCCACTGTGCCTTTATTTATAGGGAGGGACTACAACCTACACTTCTCCCATTTTAAGTGTCTTTTGGAGAAGTTGGCAGCACAGGTATTGAAATAATTTTTTTCAGCCTGCAATTTGAATTATTATTTAGTATGCTCAGTAAAGATATGAGAAGTACAACTGTGGTTACTAATTTACTGTTACTTTTAGTTATTAGTTTAGTCAGATTCTTTTTCAATAATTGTGATTAGGCTCAAGATCAGATCACATTTCATGAGTAATCAATGGAGATATTACAATATTCCAAACGCTTTGCATGCTTTTTGTTGTCAATGTACATCATACAACCGACATGTGGAAACTGTGGGTGCTGCAACGTGCAGTTAATATGAAAGTGGTTAGAACTGCATTTCCTCAAGTGGCCACTTGAGGTTGGTTCAAGCAGTGAGTCAGTCCCCATAGACTTTCATGTTTAAATGGCCAACTTTAAAAATAAGTTTACAGTAAGGTACTGGTCCGTCCTGGTAGCTAAACTACACCTACATAAAACTGTACAGATGGCATTATTTTTATTAGTTATCTGTTTATACTTGTGTAGCTGTGGCTAGCAGCTATCTGCCAAGCTTAATCTCTTCTCAATTGAATCACAGAGTTCTCAACCATGTATGCTATCTGACAAATATTACTGCTGGCTGTTTAGCCAGATGGACAGCAACCTGTTTGTGCTTCAGTCTTTGTTATTGAAATTGTAGTATTTTCTGTTTGGTACTAATCAGAGTGTGTGCACGATACATGGATCCACCTTGCTAACCTCTTCTGTGACTTCTGGCTACAGATACCCTCATGAATTTATGAACATTAAGACTTTAAAACAGGGATACGGTGATATGGTGGCCACATATCTTTTAATAATATATCTAAATTTAAAAAAAGACACGTGCATGTGTAGTTGTCTCCAAATGTAATTCATAGTGGTGGCATTATGAAAATCATTAAATATGTGACGAATGATTAATTGGCAACTCCTGTGAGTTACTGACGACATTCATGACATATTTAAGATTTACATCTAAAGAAGATTGTTTTAACGAGTGCACATCAGAGGTTACAACTTAACTTTTAACACATGAATCCAAATATTTCTGGTTTGTGTGTATTAGTTGTCCTGATATTAGGAAGTCGCAAAGAAGGGTGAGCAGCATATTGTATTCTATACAAGCACCAAGATTTGTTCTCCAGTTTCCGTGGCACCAAGGAGAGAATGTCTGGGCAGAAACAAATAGTGATCAATCTGCAGCATTTGCTAGCCTTTTAACCTCATGTGTTCACTGATTTACTGATCAGTGATTATCGTGCATTCAAGGGGTCACAAGCATAACTTGCATGAATTTAGGTTTGCAGATGGAATTATTGAGAATTATTGAAATTCTTTCCTGTAGTTGAAAACTAAAAAAAATAGGATGTCTATTGATTTTTATCTTATTCTTAAGATATATATATATATAGTACTGTGCAAAAGTCCAGGTCTAGTTCTCCAGGCTTGAGGTCTTTCAAAGTTTTGCTTTTGACAACCTTCTGCTTTTTTGCTCATTTTCAGTCCAGTTCTTGTACCTGACCATTTTCACAGGACTTTCTTTTTTTAAATCTGTCACCTAACACTGATTCAAGAATCATTAAAGCATAAAAAAGACACGGAACTCAGTGAACGATCCAGTGTTGTGTACATATAACAGAACCAACTTGAAATTGTATATTTAGAGACTGTGTTACTTGCATCTTGTCATATTCAATGAAAATTATTCCCATTTCTGTAATTGAATCAATGGAAAATGCCAATGGTGACGCAGTCTGACAGGCATGAAATTGTATTTTTCGCCACCAACCTCAATTCCAAAGAGCCTGTAGCCAGAAATTTGGCATGTATTGATATAATGCAATATGCTCTTAAATATTTTGAGGAAACTGGCCAAGAAGAGGTAAGAAGAAGAGGCAGGCTTTAAAATCTGCAGCAGATGAACAGTGTCAGAAAGTCATGTCCTTAAGAAACAGGAAAACAATCCAGGAAAGACCTGACAAAAGACCTAAGAGATGCATCTGGGCCTTCAACTCATTCATCTGCTTACCAAAGACTCCTATGTGGTCTTAGTCGAAGGATGGCTGTCAAGAAGCCATTTTTAAGGACGGGAAATGGGCAGAAAGGGGTGAGCTATGCCAAATTAAACAAGAACTGAACTGAAACTCAGTTTTATGAATGAATCCAAATGTAAAATCTTTAGTTTATATTATATTGGGAGATGGGTGCAACAGTGAATGCCTACAGCAACCTCTAACATACTGTGGAGGCTCTGTCATGGTTTGGCATTTAATTTCAGCCAGTGATCTTGTCAGATTTAATAAAATTATGAAGGCAGAAAAATAGCATCAGATTCTGACCCACCATGCAATATCATCTTAAAAACATCTGATTGGCAAGAGCTTCACTTTCAGCATGTCTGTTATCCCAAACACCCTGAATTCAGTGAAAACAACAAAATGTAAAGTGTGAAACAAATAGTAAACAGATAAGGGCTGCCTTAATACTCGGTACAATACTGTATCTAAACTAAATTACCTGAGGATGCATTCATACAGCAAGCGTAGCATCATGAAAATGTTCCTTATTATTATGTATTGTTATACTTTAAATAATGTAGTCAGACCTAAAATAATAAATGGTAATTTAGTTAATTTTTTTTAAATTTTTGTTATTAAATAAATAATTCTCATGAATTATATAGATAAACATTGTAATATAACTTTTTTCTATAGTATTTTTATTTTAGAAAGATTAATTTTGTTGCTAGTAGCAATGTATACTTCTGATATTGCATATGAACTTAAATTTCATAAAACTTGTATTCTTTTATTTTAAAATGAAAGGGGAAGATGAAACTTTGGGGATTCATCCATTTTCTTCTGCTTATCCGATTTGGGGTTGTGGGAACCTGGAGTGTATCCCAGCTATCATAGAGTGAAAGGCAGCCCTATATTACTATGCAGAGATGATGGAAAATGTAAACCATAGCTCACACATAACATTCACAGGACTTTAGAGGAAGCATAATAGAAATGCACAAAACTGGAAGTTTACAAAAGTGTATTTTAACTTCTAGTTGTTCATCCATTAAGAAGAACATCAGACCTTTTCATGTGTAATCAATACAGAAATCATGTTAATACCAAAGGCTTCACAAATATTTTCCTGCGACTGAATACAATTAAAAGTTCTATGATTAGAAAGGCAGTTCAGGGATATCCATGATACTACAGTAAGCTCTCGGTCTGTGTCATAGAGGTACAGTGTTTGTCTGTTTGGGTTGCTCTATGTTACTTATTTGACCCTATTTTGTGATTTGTTTTTTCCTATTTGTGATGAACACTATTTACAATGCTTCACTAAGTAGACAAGTGCTGGGGTAAAAAAAACCTTTCTCAGGTCAAACACCTGGACATATTTAATGTTTAATCTTTTCCCTAACTATTTGAGCGGCTTTTATTCAAACTGGACTTTGTTACTTTAATTTTTAAAAAGAGAAATAAAGTCATTCATTGAATAAAGCCTTATAACCTGACAAGCTAGAAACTATGATTCTTACAAGTGTGCTGTACATTATCAAAATACAGAAAGTACCTTATACAGATTTAAAATGTCATGTTACATTGACCTTTGACCTCTCTTTCAAGTTCAATAAAGTGATCCAAAGTGATAATAGTGCTATATAGAGCTATATAAAACTTTGTTTCTAACTGCCATTGTTTACGTTGTGAACATATAAATATAAAGGAAAATATATTTGGGATTTTTAAATATCGTGTTACTCTGACCTCTGACCTCTCTTCAAGGTCAAATAAGGTCAAGCTTTTATTAGGTCAGCTTTCATAAAATGGTTTTTATCTTTAGATCTGTGTTTACAGTTCTGCTGCCTTTGTTTGCACTGACAACATTTTGGGATTCTAAATCTCCCATTATAGTTTGCATCCAAATATCATGTTACATTTGACCTCTGATCTAATTTTTATATTCAACATCTGCTTTTTTTTTTCAAGTTAAAATATATCACAAAATTTGGGTTAAGAAAATATTGTCTAGAGAAAAAGAATGAGCTGACGATTTAGTTAGAAATATACTGTAGTATAAAACTGTAATATAAGCTCAAGTTATTCATTTGCAATTATTCACAAATCAGTAACTATTATCCATTACTCCTACATAATAATTGTGTTGTCAAAGAAGACATCCTCCATGCAACCTTTATTTGATTTTTATTTACTGCACTATAAACTTCTTAAAGTATGTTTAAAGTAAAATGTAATACAATTCTCTTAAAAGTAAGTGAAATGATTAAACTGTTCAGTCTGGCAAAAGTGTCATATCTGACGTTTTTGTTTATGCCGGTTCAGAGGTGTGTGTTTTACTGTTCGCTGGGTATGTAGAGACAAATGCAACTTCAAACCTCGGATACTGAAAGTGAATGGAAAAACTTTATAAAAATACAGGGAGTGCAGAATTATTAGGCAAATGGGTATTTTGTCCACATCATCCTCTTCATGCATGTTGTCTTACTCCAAGCTGTATAGGCTCGAAAGCCTACTACCAATTAAGCATATTAGGTGATGTGCGTCTCTGTAATGAGAAGGGGTGTGGTCTAATGACATCAACACCCTATATCAGGTGTGCATAATTATTAGGCAACGTCCTTTCCTTTGGCAAAATGGGTCAAAAGAAGGACTTGACAGGCTCAGAAAAGTCAAAAATAGTGAGATATCTTGCAGAGGGATGCAGCAGTCTCAAAATTGCAAAGCTTCTGAAGCGTGATCATCGAACAATCAAGCGTTTCATTCAAAATAGTCAACAGGGTCGCAAGAAGTGTGCGGAAAAACCAAGGCGCAAAATAACTGCCCATGAACTGAGAAAAGTCAAGCGTGCAGCTGCCAAGATGCCACTTGCCACCAGTTTGGCCATATTTCAGAGCTGCAACATCACTGGAGTGCCCAAAAGCACAAGGTGTGCAATACTCAGAGACATGGCCAAGGTAAGAAAGGCTGAAAGACGACCACCACTGAACAAGACACACAAGCTGAAACGTCAAGACTGAGCCAAGAAATATCTCAAGACTGGTTTTTCTAAGGTTTTATGGACTGATGAAATGAGAGTGAGTCTTGATGGGCCAGATGGATGGGCCCGTGGCTGGATTGGTAAAGGGCAGAGAGCTCCAGTCCGACTCAGACGCCAGCAAGGTGGAGGTGGAGTACTGGTTTGGGCTGCTATCATCAAAGATGAGCTTGTGGGGCCTTTTCGGGTTGAGGATGGAGTCAAGCTCAGTCCTACTGCCAGTTTCTGGAAGACACCTTCTTCAAGCAGTGGTACAGGAAGAAGTCTGCATCCTTCAAGAAAAACATGATTTTCATGCAGGACAATGCTCCATCACACGCGTCCAAGTACTCCACAGCGTGGCTGGCAAGAAAGGGTATAAAAGAAGAAAAACTAATGACATGGCCACCTTGTTCACCTGATCTGAACCCCATTGAGAACCTGTGGTCCATCATCAAATGTGAGAGTTACAAGGAGGGAAAACAGTACACCTCTCTGAACAGTGTCTGGGAGGCTGTGGTTGCTGCTGCACGCAATGTTGATGGTGAACAGATCAAAACACTGACAGAATCCATGGATGGCAGGCTTTTGAGTGTCCTTGCAAAGAAAGGTGGCTATATTGGTCGCTGATTTGTTTTTGTTTTGTTTTTGAATGTCAGAAATGTATATTTGTGAATGTGGAGATGTTATATTGGTGTCACTGGTAAAAAATAAATAATTGAAATGGGTATATATTTGTTTTTTGTTAAGTTGCCTAATAATTATGCACAGTAATAGTCACCTGCACACACAGATATCCCCCTAAAATAGCTAAAACTAAAAACAAACTAAAAACTACTTCCAAAAACATTCAGCTTTGATATTAATGAGTTTTTTGGGTTCATTGAGAACATGGTTGTTGTTCAATAATAAAATTATTCCTCAAAAATACAACTTGCCTAATAATTCTGCACTCCCTGTATATATAGAGCTGCTGTCATGTATGGAAAAGGTATCCGAGGTCCTAGTGGTTCAGTTCAGTTAAAAATGACCTGAAAGTAAAACATTTGTCTAAAATCTGAACTTCCTAACTAAAACCTTTTTTAAATGCCATGCCCTTTAAAGTTCAGTTCGTTCACATAGAAGTGGTGGTCTTTTTCTTTGTAATCAGTGTCACATAACCAACTTATTCTGTTTCTGGTAAAGTTTTATGAGACTGATTCCTCTTAAAATGATTACTGACTTGTAAATGATTGCCTAAATGTCAACATGGCACACTTTGATGCCTTTCATATCTTTGATCATAAATCAGACTGGGATGAATTTTAGCAGATTTAAAGACATAAAAGTCATATTTTACTGGTACCTGACCAAACATTGGTGCAATTTCAAAAATTGTATTGCAAATAAACAAATACAGTGCTTAAATCTACTGTGCAATCTACTTTCCAAGGTGAAGGTGTTAGCCTCTTGTTGATCTGTGGGCATCTGCCACATGCCAACCTTTTAACCTTTTGCAACAGCTTTAATGTTTATTTCAGTTTGATATTGTGTGATTAGCAGCAGAGAACTCAGTTTTCTGTGGATTAATGAAAACTTTGAGGAATGCTGTAAAATAAAATACCAATTAAAAACTTTTTTTTTTCAAGTGACACCAAAAAAATACCAGTGGGTGTTATCAATGAGCAACATTATGCTATGGAATCAGAAGATGCTGAACCAGAATCAGATGTTGCTTCCTGTTAAAGGGAGTGTTTCCTTCACGCTATTACCAAGTGTTTGCTTAAAGGGAATCGTTTGATTGTTGGGTTTTCTCTCTATTATTGTAGAGTCTTTACCATACAACAGCAAGTACCTTGTGGTGACTGTTGTTGTGATTTGGCGCTATATACGTAAAATTGAATTGAATTTAAAAAAAATCTTTAAGGTCACATCAGAAAGATTATCTTTTTCATTTACACTAATTTTAAGGATACCATTATATTTCTTTGTCTTCCAGTTACCACCAGTTCAACAGACAGAACTCATCGGAAGTTCGCCTGTCTTCCCAAGCCCTATTATGCTATCTCCTACATCCATGCCTCCAGCAGGAGTTCCTTTCATCCCCACAGAGTTTGATCCAACAAAGTTGGCAGCCGGTGAGAAATCTTCGCTAAATGCTATGGATTTTAAAATCTGTTATCTAAACCTAAGATTCAGTGGCAGTCAAAGTAGATTGTGTTTAAATTTAGTAAAAATCTATGCTGCATTTCTTTAAATGTTTTCTCTTTTTTTTCCTGCTGCAATTATACTTCATTTCTGTTTGAAAATCAATACAACCTTATCTTAAACTCTTTTGCAACAGGAAGTATAAAATCTCCAGAGATATCCACAGAAGATCCTAAAGGAAAGAAAGGTGCTTCTGTTGATGTCATGACTGCCAACCAGCTGGGGCATCCCACATCACCAGTAATGACCCTGCCGAGCCCTGCTATCATGCAGGGACACAGCCCGGGTATGCCACCTCTGCAACCGCCTCCCGGCATGACAAATCCTCATATGCCTCCTTTCCTCTCACCTCCAAGCATGCCACAAATGCCCCCGCAAATGATTCCAGGAGGACCCATGTTTCCATCAGACAGGTTCAGAATGCCCATGCCGTTCCCTCCTCGCGGTCCCCCCTTCCATCGACATCCTTCCATGGGACCCGAGAGCATAAATGACAGGGAAGGAAGGCAGTTCCGAAATGCGAGGCCTGGATTTGGGTGTCCACCTTTTCACAGAGGGAGGTGGTAAATGCAAGAGGACTAATGAACCTATGGAAAGGAGCGGGGTTTATGTGGAACCACTGTGACAAAGACTGCTGTTATCTGTGAGTGGTGCATCAAAAAAACTGTTTAAAATTGTCACTGCACCAGATCCCTTTCCCAGCGTCCAAAATGAAAAGGAATACACTATTTTGTGATGTGATACCAACTTCTTTAAGTTCATCAACCAAGAGATTTGTTGCTGTAAATAATGTAATTGCTTGTAGCTGTTTGTTATTTTTTTTGTATACCTAAAAGTTGTGGAGTTTATGGTTGAGTCTTTAATTGGTAGGTGCAGGTACAAACAAAGGCAATGTCTGTATTTTTGAGCATATTCCTTTATCAGAGTTTTGTGTATGGAAGAAAATTATATAACATTTTTGGTATTTTGTTTTTAGTAGACTGCCTTTGTACTACGTTGATATTTAAGTCTTCACATGGAAAAAAAAGGTTGTCATGTGAAGAATATTTCATTCCTGCCAGTAGAGGGTAGAGTACACCCTGTTTCCTAAGGTCACACCTTGTAGGATCATGTGGAGTGAATATTGAAGAGTTACTGCCATTTGATCATGTGATGTATTTCTGTTGATCAAAGTTATTTTGTTAATAAATTGTCCTGCATGAGGGGGTTTAACATAACAGAAATTTCAGGAACCTTTGGAAAGGCGCACGCAGATCCTGTGATATTTGTTTTAAAGGAGTTTGTTTCATACCTTGGCGCCTGTCTTATTATAACTGGTCACGAATTTGCAGATTTTAGCTATGAAATCTCGACAGTGATAATGACTGATGGTTGCTTACACTGCTTAAACCGAGTTCAGTCTCCATCACATATCACCTCGCATAGATTTGCTTACACAGAAAGACCTCCAGGCGCTAGACGCGCAAGCATTCTGCAATAAGGAGAAATGCGCAGAGATCTTTTTTTATGGTCTCCGGTTCTTATTATTTTCTTTTTGTACACCAAAACATTTAGTGGACAAAGTCACTGGACGCCGATTCGAAGCTGCACAGCCGATTGGCTGTGAGAAAACATAAGTGGCATTCTCATGATCCACTTGTACTCCGTCTCCAAGGGCCGTGGGCTCCGCCCCTCTCAGCGGTGTGGAAACAACACGCATGGTCCGTGGACAGGCAGACCTTGGAGAAGCGACTGGATTGTGAGACATGGATGGGCATTACCGGTGTGTGAAACATGGGAATTTCAATGTTAGAGCGCAAGCGGGCAAATCATGACCGAGGCGGAGACAGGTAAGGAGACCCGGCTTACCACGCCGCCCGCATCATTAGAAGGAAAAATCGGCTCGATATCCGATCAAACTCCCGCGTGGTCCTAGCGCCGTCTTCACGCATGATCGCATCACTCAATCATACAAGTTTATCAGTGGTGACAGACGCTGCCGCACTGAAGCTGGCGGTGCGGTCCAGCGGACGAGCCGGGCAAGATGCGGCTTTTTTGTGCGCGGAGTGTTGATGCCCAATAATTCAGTCTCACCTCGGTTGTTTTGGGGGTGCAAACAGTCATGTGCTGTGCCTGAATGATGGGAGACACGCAGCTGGGTTAACATGCATGTCCAGCCGTTCGAGCCCAGTGTATGAATACACCAGCATGAACAAATTATGCAAGACGTGCAGAGCGGGCAAGATGCCCGCCTTGACACCTTGCAGGTTTTTGAGCACCTCCGTGGTCATTTGGACAGTTTCGAAAATGAGAAGCGTGTGATTTGAGTGCGGTACATTGTTGCATGAAGCACAGCACATCACTGATCCAGCGCTGTTTGTTGGTGTAATGAGACTACACCTTAGTAAACAGACCGTATGCAGGTGACTCAACTGAAAAGCGGCAGCTCATTTGTGTACTCCAATGACCTTATGTCACGTTTGTTGCAGCGTCACTGCCATAGACTGCTGCTGAAAGTGTTACTTCCTGTCTTGTCACTGTGTAGGTCTTTAGCCGCATCAGATTTCATATATATGGAGGGAAAATAGATAGATAGTGATTACTATTAATTTACAACTAGCCAACGTGTTTTTGCAGTTCATGCTATCAGGAGAAACATGGGCTCATAAAAAAATATCTCACCCTATTTGGTTGTGGTGCAGCTTCTTAGTCAGCAGCTCCTATGTCTTGCGAGCCAAGACACTGCCTACTGTGCAAGTGATTGAAGCACTTGTAAAGATAATACCAGCAATAACATCTTAACTGTTACAATACACAGCGGAAAATAACTTTTATAAAGACTGAAGTTACAGTAACAGGATGGCTAACAGTCATGTGTTGTTGCATCACTTGAAGTGCAGCTGAACCTTTGAACATCCAGGGTTTGTGAAGTACACTTAAATTCACAATTGCCACGACAGCTTATAAGCACATACATGCTGCAGACCCACATGCAAATGCAGTCAAGTTGTTGCAAGTATTAATGAGGAGGGAAAAAACGGATCAACTAGTTTTTGGGTATCAAAAAATGCTGAATGACATCCAATAAAACAAGCCCAAACCACATCAGGCATACATTTAGAGATGAAAGGTATCAGGAAGGGGAAACTTGATTTAAATACCACAGGGCTAGTTTTCAATGCAAATTATGCGCTTCTTTTTTGCCCTGTTACATGATGATAAACTAACACGATGATAACTGAAAACTAACACTGTTCATATCTGTCTTTGGAATTAAGTCAGTTTCAAAGGTGACAGAAGAAAAAATGTATCTTTAAATGTTCATAGAAGTCATTGTGGATGGATTTAAACACCACAGGTCTGTTCAGCATACCTCCAAAAGGAATAAGGTGGGTGCCCTTTGAGTTTTGTTTCTTCACGCAGTAGTTTTTAGTTAAAATTCCCATTATTTCTTGAGTTATCTCAATATTTAAAAGATCCTGCACATTTTGGGGGGTTGTTTGGTTTGTTATGGTGAGTACCTATTTGTGGATGGCCTAAAAGCTTAAAAAGGAGCAGGTTTCCCTACATGTGTTTGGAAGGTATTCTTCCAGTGTTTACAGAACCTTTCCATAACAATGAAAGTGGAGAACCACGGAAATCAAACGACCATCTTTATGAGCATCCAGCAGCTTGGCCTCAGGGTTTCCTTCGAAGTGGTAACTTGAGTGCAAGCTTGCATGTATGACATGCCTGCACAGAGACCTCACTCTTTCTCTGCCCCCTTATTTTTGTTGTAAAGTTGCACTTAATATTTCTCCCCTCTGGCTTGCGTCAACAGTTGTTAACTTTGCATCTCAAAGATCTCAAATGTTAGACCAGCATGAAGCAGTCCAACAACTCTGCTCATGAAAGAATCCCTGCACAGTTTTATGGTAATTTGTTGGCTTTTGGTACAATCCATGACTTTGTTCTTCATGCGTGTACAGAAATGTACTACCAAGCAAAGTTGATTTCTCGAGATGCGCATAATCTAACCCTCATAAGTGCTCTTTTTGAATTATTCATTTCCATCCCACTTGCACATAACTCTTCATTCATTTGCAAATTGGTGCAAAGTAAATACTGAAGGCAGTCTAGTGTTTTTTGCTTAGTGCCAAGTGAATAACATACAGAGATCAGTGTGATCATACTAACGCCAACCATTCACTGAAATGTAAACTTACTACTACCTTTTGCACTACAGTGGTTTGAATTGTAACTTCACAACCACGGCTGGATTTTTGTTAGATCACTGGTATCCCAGTGTTGGCTTTTCAAACAATCCATTTAAACAGTCAGCGAGTAGGAGAGGAGGCGTGTTGTGGAAATATTAATTACAGAAGTTAGACCACAACCACAGAGCTGGAAATCCTTTCCAAAAGGAAACTTATTTTATACTGCTAAGCCGCTGATTGTAGGTATTACAATGAGAGTATTGAGTTGAGCTAAAGCCTCAGTGCCATGTACACGCAGGAAAATATTACTAACAGCCATTACGCTGCTTATTAGCTTTTGGCAATAAAACAACCACCTCTATATTCCTAATTGCACATTGCTTGCAAGAATTGTAAAGCATCTGAACAAACTCCTGGCTTACATGGAGTTGTGAGTTTCTGTCAGTATCCTACTTGCTTTAGCAGAGTCCAAGCTCCCCAAATATTTAATGGTAGAACTACTGATCAGCACTTGATTGATCCATTGACTCTGAATGAGAATCAAATGGGAAACCAGCAACTCTGAACATGGATATATCATTTAAATTCTTGTTGAAAGGTAAAAAAGTTTGTCAAATGTGAGAACTTTCTTGCCTTCCGTTTTTCATAACGGAACGTTTAATGTTTCGAAGTTTAAGGTAAAACTTGAATCAGGTTGTTATACACAATTTTTTTTTTGTGATCTGACACTATTGTGTAACATTGATGTTGCAGCTGCAAACTCTGCTATCCAGAGTCTTGTGATAAATATGGTCTTCAGAGGTTGGTTGCCAGATTTATCTTGTGAGAATTATGTGCTCTAATACTCCATGGACCGACAGATTTTTATAACAGACTAAGACATATTTCACATTGCAGCCATATGCACAAGTGAAGTTATCCATTTTTTTTTTTTTTTATCCGTTGATCTCAAAATGTTTAGTACAACAGTTTTGAGTAGATTAATTAAGGACACCCATGCTTTCCAATCCACTTCTGTTTACATCCATGTGATACGGTGTGGCAGACGAGAGCTCGGCATTCCCTCGTTTCTCCTGACAGGACATCCGTCTCCATTAGAGAATATTATTAATATCCATCTTAGGATGGTTAAGAATGTTGCTCATTGTTTGCTACACGTGTAGTCAAGTGTAGTAATTTTATTCTAAATCTTAAGCATTGTACTTGAAACAACCTTTGAACCCCGTGTCTTCATATCACATGCATTTCGAAAGGTCTTTCATGTTTTTCTAATTTAACACAGATTCTCAGGAAGTCGCCGTGTATTCCTGGCTATGAAATGTCTGTTATGTTGAATTCCTAATATGCTGACAGTTTGCATTATCTCGAGAAGCATCTAAAGGGCTTGCCAAGATTTGATCCCAGATGCTTCCAGAGGACAACGCCTCCAGCAGTGCTGCACATCAGTGTAACTGTGATGCACTCCATATACTGTGAGAGAAACTTGTGTTGTATTCCACTAAGCTTAGAAAGCAAGAAAACCAAAGGACTTTAACTTCCTAAGTTTTAGCTTCGAAAGTGCTGCAGAGGCATTTTGTATGACTGTAAGCCTGACCTCTAAGCACAATGAAAACGCAGGCTTCTCATAAATTATTACAGACTTAGATTAACATTCTCAAAGACGGCATGAATAACATTATGCTTCTTTGTCAAATCAACTTCACAGCAAACAAGAGCTTCAGAACCTTATTACCTTGTTATTGGGATATTATTGTGTACATGCAGTATTCAGTAGCGCCTTTAGTACGCGTTTTCCGCAATGGCTTTTGGAAAGATAAATGAGTATTTAAACATCGTGTTAAAGCTGTGTTCCTTCTATTTCTGAGCTGTGAGAAGAAACGTGTGACCAGCTGTCAAAAATGCACATGGCGATGATCATCAGCTTCACGTGGCTGATACAGCCTTGTGGTTTAGGATGAATAATAGATACTAAGTGCACAAAACTGCTGAGGCTATGAGTCACTTTGGGGTGATGGGAGTTGAGCTAACTTTAACACACCATTGGTCACAAAAAATAACTTTTCAGAGCCCCTTTTTGCTTGCCTTGGTTTGAATCTGCGTCGAATGCGCTTTCACCGGCATACAAAAACAATTGGTTGCCAAGGATATGCTTTCAAAGCTCCCTCAAAAAACATTTATTTGGTCACATGGAAGTTAATCTGTACTAAAATGTGGTAAGATAAGTCTAGGTCACATAAAGTACAAGTGCTTTATGTCGCTATTGGTGTTTTAAATGCCTCTAGTTAAGAGAAAGGTAGATTTTAGATAATTACTTGACTTTTAAACCGATTTATACATTTAAAATATTAATAATTTGCATGTTTCAGCTATCCAGTTGCTATTGCTTTTGCCTATATTTTTTTTTATCTTTTATGATATAATAGACATATTAAATGATATTCTGATTATTTTTTTGAAAGCTACCAGAATGTATTTAAAACATTTACATGAGCTTACACGTTTTATAGGCACAACTGTGTATGCTTTGTGTAACTGGCTTAGTATGTATCAGACTCTACAGAGCAATTTATAAAGACACTTTAAAATATTACTGGCATCTTTTAATAACTAATATTGGGGAGCCACCTATGCTGCATAGGATCAATCCCAACCAATCAGTTCCAGCGTTTTCTTTACACTCTAAATTATTTCTCTCTCTATACCAGCGTCTTTGAAGTCTACTCTTGAGAGGCAAGTCTCTGCTGGAGACCACTGGATCCTCCACTAATGATCTCTATCCAGGCTGGGCTTGCTACTTTCATGTCTTGTGTAACAGTTGCATTTTTTTCTCTTTAGATATCATTCGTACATAGTGCTCCTCTTCAGTACAATGGATCCACAGAAGGGCACGGATGAGGGAGGGGGTTGGTGATTGAGGAGACCTTCAAGAAAATAAGACAAACACTTAAACCCTCGTGGTGATGGATGTTCTTTTTAATGTTAATGTCAATTTGGTGGCTGAACCAAATCCTGCATATAGTATTAGACCCAGCGTGATGTGTGAACAGTTTGTATTTTTCAGAGTTGTTGATTCAACATCTTGAGTTGTGGGTAAAACTCATCCGTGTCTATTTGAAGGAAGACGATAATTGGTGTAAGACAAGAAGGTATCTTGGCTTTGTAGTTTGTAGTGGTTGCTGTTTTTAATACACATCCATAGTTTCATTGTACTCGATTTGTTTAGCATTTCGTATAATATTGCAGATGCTGCTGAATGGCAGGCTTTGCCATTAAATTTTAGGCCTAGTCAGGAAGTCATACTACTGCAACCTGATAATAATAAGCTACGTAAGCTTGCATGGCCCTTCATGGAAATGAGTTTTTTGTGTGACCAGTAATGTTTTTGGTTGCAAAAGTATTAATGCAAAATGATGGTGACTTTAACTTCAAAGCTACATCACGTTGAATGACGCACCACTTCATGGTCCATTCAGAATTGCTATAATAAAGCAAGTGTCGTCAATTATTAACTGACCTTTATTTAAAGCTGTTGTGGGGAGCAGCGGTTTGATTTGGCTAGTTAGACATGTTGGGTTTCTTTGCCTTGAAAAAACGACACTGACTTTTGCCATGGCTTGAGGAATCAATGACCTCACTACGGAAGAAATTAGAATTTATGTGACCGAGTAACAGTTATAGCAGTTATGAAAAAACAAAAAAAAAATCCCCCCCAAAAAAACTCATTGTCTTTGCAATCACATTCAAAACCCACCTTGGGGAAGCCATTCTCCAATTTAAATGAGATTGTTTTTTTTGTTGAAGACAAAGCACAGCTTATTACTAACACCACCCCTGCTGCGAAGCCTTGTGGTGACAGCATCCCCTGTTTTACTGGCAAAGTTAAGACACAAATTAAAGGGGGTGTAGGTAAATTTAAAAGGGGGGAGAGTCAGGGGCTTCCTTACTACCTGAATCCAGCTCTGTTTTGTTGAACATCCAATACATGTTTCTACTCTGTCATTCTGATCTTGAACTTAACTATATCCTCACAAAAGTATTCCTGTGATTACTTTGCCTTCAGCTGATTTTTTTCCCCCTCTTGCTATGGCTGAAGGTGATTGGCATTGATTGTGGTTGGTTGTGACACCTGCACAGCATCAGCAGTCTGAAGTGCTGTTGTGGATCTGTACCCGTAGTCTCACCTGCCAAATTGCTCCAGCGGTATTGAATGTCCTGTCAATGTATTGGATGTCCAATTCAATCAGCATCCAAATTGAGTGCAGGCAGCGCTGGTTTTAATAGCCTTGTGCCAGTGATGAGAAAGCAGAGTATTTTTTTTATCTGAGCTCCATGCAAGCAGTCTACATTTCTGAAATGCCTGTGGTGACAGCAGAGGAGGATTCAGCATTAGCCTACATTTCACTGACGGATGCATTTATTGCAATGCTGTCTTATTCATTTTTTTTTCTTTTTTGGGGGCAGGGAGTAATTCCAATCTCATCTCATGTAACACAAATTTATTAAACTTTAATTTTATTCTCCGATGTTGTTTATTTGAAAAGTAACTTTAGATTTGTATTGGGATGTGGGTTTGATGGCCCGTTGTTTTTAAGCAATACTCTCATAATAACATCCCTAGTGTGTCATGTGTACTGAGATCTTTTCAAGATCAAATTCCACCTAATTGTTTGCTAATTGGAAAAACAATTAGTGCCACATGGTACAATTTGTGTGTCTAATGCTGACAAATTACAGGTTATGCTTTTGTATGCTAGAGATATTTTTCTCTATGATTAAAACTTGGTGGTTATGTTTATTATCATTATCATTTTTTTAATATTAGTGGCATAACCTTGGTAGAAGAGGAAGCCAGCATGACAACACTGTAGGGCCATCCCCCCCCCCCCCCCCCCCCCCCCCTTTTTTTTTTTAAATTTTTTTTATTTTTTAGGTTTTTGTCATAATCATCCAAAAGTCTAGACATGGCAATTCATCCCACCAATCTCTGGACTCTTTCTAGACACACTAAGCTCTGTGAACTCTATGCCTCTTCTCTCTGTGACTGTTAGGGTGTCTATGCTCTCAGCTAGCTTGGGGCGTGTTCAGTTCAGTTCAGTGTGCATGCAAAGCTGCTTCTGAGGCGCATGATGCAGGCTGCAGCTGAGCAGACACTGCTCTGCCCTCGCTTCCCTGTCCTATCCTTTCTCTGTCCCCGCGTCCTCTGCCGTTTCCGTCATTTCAAAATGAATCCCACACCTCTGTCACTGCTGATGTGAAAGCCACACGACATCACTGGTGCTATGACAACAGCAAGTCCTGCCTCTCTCACATTCACAAGTGCATTGTGGGCTGTCAGTGAATATACCAAATTACAAACTGCAACAGAATAACTGTGACCTTTCAGCCTTCATTGGCTTAGAGGCACACATTAATTTCATTTTCCGGAATTTTGTTTTAACGAATCTTCAGACCCCTTTATCTTTGGCAAAATGAAAGTGAAATTTACATTTAGGCTTCTGATCAAAATCAAAAATGAGCAACACAGGCCTGAATCTGACTGTTCTTTGTCCCATTAGTTTGTTCCCAATAAACCGTTCTGCAGCATATAGTGTAAATATCATGCTTCCTTAAAGGGAGTGGAGGGGCAATTATAGAGGAGGAGAGGGAGGAACATGCATTCCTGTTTGTAGTTTAGGGGGTTGGAATTATAGAGTGAAGAGGGAGCAACAAGGGAGGGAGTAAAGAGTGTGAAAGAGTCAGCTGGAGAAGGGGAGGGGGTACAAACGGCACTCCCTCTCTCCCTCAGTTCTTCAACTCATCCTTGGATACAGGAGTCAGTCTGCTGTGGACTTGCAGGAGGAATACCAATCATCACCTCATTTATATTTTGAAATATCCCTCTTATTGGTGCATCAGATTTAACTGGAGGAAGAGTAGAATTATAACTTCCATGAGAACATTAAGGTAAGTCACTAGTTGTGCATTTTCTGTGCCATGCCGCGTGTTTGGTAGTTGGTTAGGAGATAGAAAAGGCAAATGGCTCTTTACCCTCAAGCTTCCTACTTTCTAAAAGTGTTGCTAAATATCAGCAGTTCAAATGTCACACATTTTCTGGTACGTTTCAGTAGTTAAATTGGTCAGATGCAGCCAGCTCTCTCGTGAACCATATTGTTCCCTCCTGAGATGTGTAATTTCAGGATTTATTAGCTTTGACTGCAATATTCTCATTAGTGTCCACTCGTTTTTGCATTCCCATTCTTCCAGCAATTTAATATTATATTAAGTTGTAACCATACCCTGAGGATTCCTCAGTGTATGTACCTGTAGTAATCCTGTGTATTGCAAACTTTAGGCAATAAGGCATTGTGTTATCCACTTCAGTCCTAGATGCAAACAATGCACCCTGTGTCTGTGTCATTGTAATGACAAAGCAGTGGTGGTGGTGGCAGGTTTGTGATGCTGACAAAGGGAGATGATGAATTGCAAATGTGAGAGATGTCCAAAGCCAAGGAGAATTCCCAGAGCGCATCACGGGGGGAGTGGGGGGGGGGGCTTTACGTTGTGAGTTCATTTAAAACCCGAACTTTGTGCTTGAAAGCTGGTTGTGACTCCTGCAGTGGGGAGAGGGCGAGAAATGGTCATCTGGTGTTATAGTTATGGTAATGTATTGACTGTTCACGGCTTAGCAGGACAGGGGGTCGGATTCTGGCCTTCAGGCTTGTAAATCTTGATGATGCTCCTGTTGTGATTGGAGGAAAGCAGGCTTCGAAAAACACAAACTCTGAGTTCCTGTTAAAAGCTTGACACAAAAGTCACATGCAGTGTCCTCAGTCTAAATTTGTCTTAACAAAATTATTCTCAGCAGAGGAAAATAACCACTGATTGGTTTGCGCAATCTTATGCGATAAGCTTCACTTAATTAAAAGTTATTACCGTGTGCCATGAAACAAGGGTTATATTGTAGGTTTACAGGCTAAGAGTTCATCTGAGATCACGTGGTATTTCAGATACTAAGCTCATAAGATTTCAACTGAACTATTTGAGGCAGAATTCAGCATGCTGGAACTTGCTCTGCCACAACTCAAATTATTTTCAGTTTGCAGTTTTATGTGCATAAAACTTTGTTACCTTTCAAAGGGACTAGAGCATGTACTTACGATTGCAGGTATTTTCTTTCCTGGTAGTCACAGAATGTTGGGTTTGCTATTCAGTTTACTTATAAGCCTGAGCTAGGGTAAGAATAATATATACATATGCACTTTTTTCTTCTATAGCATTTAGAAAAGCAAGTATACAACTGTTTATAAAAATAAAAATTAACCTAACGTCGGTGGAATTTGTGCGACATCCCACAGTCTTTAAAAATAGAAGCATACTTTGATGCCTCCATGAGATTGAATTACTGCTGGGCTGTCATAATAAACACCATTTACATCCCACTGAGCTTTGTGAAAGTACATTGTATCTGCTGTCGGTAAATGTAACCTAAGGTGCAGTCAAAAAAAAAAAAAATCCTTCAATATCCATTAATATATGAAACCTAATGGGTGGAGGTGCTGTACTTTACCTGAAATTTGACTTTCTAAGTGACATGCCACAGGCTGATAAAGGAGGCTTGTGCTGGAAATTGTAATCAGGGATGTTTGGAGGAAGTGGACAGATTTCAACCAAGCTTTGTGTAGTCATGTGTGTCAGGACTGTGCTCAGTTCTGCCTCACTGCACAATGCAACACAGTGGGGACCCGGGAGCTTCAGGGGTGTTGTGGTGAAGGTGGAGCTTGGGAATGACTTCATGGGCTGTTTTCACAGATACATTGGTGTCAAATCTCCTCATTGTGTTTAAATTGTATAGTAAAGTCTTAAAGAAACACAGCAGCCCAAGGAGCCGCATGCACTTGCATATTGAGAATGTTATTTTGGAAATCCCAAAAAGTTGATTCTGTTCATCTGGATGCAGCGTTTTCAGTGGGAGAAACGTTTTGTCACTCATCCAAGTGACTTCTTCAGTTTCCACTGAAAACGCTATGTCCACATAAACAAAATAAAGTTTTTGGGATTTCCTTAACTGGATGATTGAACATGCATCAAATGTTATTTTGGAAAGTTTTTCTTCGCTCAGATGAACTCGCCTTTTCCTAGTGTACCAGTATTAGACACACTATTCCATCTGTTTGGAACACAACCTGAAATGTGCATTCCCTGCTCATTAATATTGAAATCAAAATGATGGAAATGGGTCTTGACTCTGACCCAGATGTGATATTGAGTGGGGTTTGTACTTCTGGTGCAATATAAAAGGAAACGCACCATACTGCAGCGTGCTTAGTATTCCCACTCACTGACCTGGAAGCAAAGGATTGGGTGAGTGAGAGAGCCTGAGTGCAAAACATTGTCCCCATGTTTTTGTTCCCCACTTCGTACTATCTTCGTACTTCATATTATCTCTGTGCAGACTTTTAGCGTTCTTGTGCATATAGTTTACTTTTATAAAAGTTGTGTAAAATTTCATATAATCACTAAAGTTTTTTTTTTGTAATCTTCCAGATGTTTTCATACACCATCCCGTCCCAGTCATCGGTTGGTAATACCTCCTGGTGCATTTACAGATTTGTCACACCAGATAATGTTTTGCTAACCACTGGGTCCCGTCATTGATACTGTCGATCGCAAATCTATCATCGTAAAACTGCCAAGAACATTTGTTTCTTGTGTCCAGGGGAAATGGCTGGGTATGTTTGGAGTCGGAGTGTGGAGGAGGACATTGGAAGTCTGGAATGTGAAGCATGTAAGACAGAGTACTTTTGATGCTCCATGTACTTGGGGGAGACCTTTTCTCTGACAGTGACGGTTACAGGATATGAGAAGGTCAGCTCGTGTATGTGCTGATTGTGGTTTAAATATTTTGTAACAGCGGCTCAAACCTTTTTCATAAAAAAAGAATTTGCCGTTTTCATCCCAGATTCACACTTGTGTCACAAACTGTTGAGTCTTGATCTTGGATTTTTGTTTGATCTGCCTATCATTAACGTTTCCCCAGCTTCTGATCCAGTTCCACATTATCAAGACTAAAGTTTAAATTACTCTTCAAAAGATTTGCTTTTTCTTGATTGGGTACAACACTTTTATTTTATTTTTTTAATTTTCACATATCAAACAGCAGATTGTAGATTTTAGAAAAAATCCTTTCAGATATTAGCGGAAATGTAAAAGAGCTTTTTCAAATGCTCTGATACAGTCCTAAATGATTACTACACAAAATGAGCGTTGCTTTAGAGATTCAGAGAAGTGAAAATAAATGAAGGGATGAAGGCAGGAGGAACATTTGGAAATATTGATTTAGTTAAAACAAATGGATATAAAGTGATTTTAACAGAACACTTCATATGAAACAAAAACAATCACTTCCACAAACCTGTGTCGTCGGTCCCCCACCCCGCATGTCATAACAGTTGTCCACAGCTTAGTTACGCCTTCCACTAACAGCTGTTAAAGTACTGTTAAAGTACTGTTAAAGTAACTTCAAAGGTTGTTAATGAGGAGGCAAAGAGCCATGAGCAGGAAGTGATCTTATGGCACCTTAGCTGTGAACCTCTACACAAGCAAATTGCTGCTATTAATGGAGGTGAAAGTATTATGACCTCACAAGATCTTGCACCTACAATGAATTTGGACAAATGTAGGATAATAGATGATAGTTTCTATTCTCTGGGCGTTTTATTACACCTCAAACTCTGGTCGTCATTTTGACAGATACTGTGGAAAAAAAGACGAGACATTAATTTTTCATAAGTTTGTTTTTATCTGTGACCACAGAACCGTATAAAGTACTCTTAAGTCTGCAGAGTGGACAAAAGACATGTTGACCCAATAAAACCTGCAGTTTATGCTGTATGCAGCTTAAACATCAGCAGAAGAGTTGACCTCTGCACATGGCATTGAGGGACAAAGGTGCCACTAGGCTAAACAATACCAGCTGCTGCTCAGCAACAGGCTCAGAAAAAGCATAGCGTTTCTTTTAAAACGACACAGCTCCAGGTCATTGCTGTATCCACATTTTGCAATCAAGAATGATTTATCGACAAAATCCTTTCCACTGAGTGGAGCTCACTTGCATCAAACTAGCTCTGCTGGCGTTCATAATTCGGCTTTGTATGTTCTGGCATCCTTCGAAGGGTTGCTCTCCTACATTAAAAATGCTCCATAACACCCAGCCACCTGAGCCTCTTGTGACAGGGTCAGACAGGTCACACACAGCAGCCTCACGTGCCCCGCCGTACTCTGAAGCACATAATCAGATCAGCAGCGAATGAAAATGACTCCGTGGCTTGGCTGGTGATTTGTTTTTGCTGAAATGTTGCTTCACCTGCTGCTTTGTCAATGCGGCTGTTAAAGCCATACATGCTCTATTTGTTATTTTAGAGGTAAATTTTGAATAAAGCTGCATAAATAGTGTTTTGGCCGATCCTGTCTAACCTGATTTGTTTTTTTCATGATGCATTCAGCAGTGTTAGCAAACAAAGTTGAGCTGCTTTCCATATCACTGAAAGCCCCTCTTTTCAGTTTGTTTGCTATTTAATGTTTCCAGGGTTACAGATTACAGTTGGAAATTACTCTTTGAATATATAACCATAGTATATTGTTTTAATCTAAGCTGTTAAATTACTTTTAATATGGATGGGTTTTTTTTTCTGGCACAGGAACCTTTTGAAAATGGATGCAAGCTCTTGTAATACCAAATTTCCCTCTGGCCTAATAGAATCTTGAATACAGTTGAGCCCACTCGAGAGCAGAAAATGAGTCATGAGAACAAGGGTTTGTGTTTAGTGCTTCCATTTTCACAGACACATATGACTCCATATCAGTTGGGAAATGTGAGCTGTCTTAAGTGCAGTCTTTCAGTGGTTAAACCCCCTCCTCTTGCTGCATACAGCTACCTGTGTTATTATCTCTGGAGACCAGAGTGTTCAGATTACAGGGTTTTGTGTTGGAGCTTGTTACTGGTTGGGCCTGGCTTGTTTTTCCTTTCACAGTTGTACCTAGGTCAAATGGCAGGAATGTGTTGCAGGACTCCAAACAGCTTTTTAACAGAGATGTTTATCATCACATTTTGTCATATGTCTTTACATAAGCCTTGCTTTTTTCAAAAATGCACTGTAGCCATTGGTTTTTTTTGGGGTTTTTTTTGAGACGTAGCCTGATGGAGGTGCACGTCAGAACTGCAGACTTCCTAATAAACAGTCTGTGTTGATGTAAGAATAGTCCAGATGATAGTCTGATGAGTTCACAGTTAGTCACTGACTGTCCTGTGTCTGGCGTCCAGCACTCACTTGTTGGGGAGCTCCTGCAAAACCAAATGAAATATTTCCAGTAGAGAGAATGATGCTGGTGTGAATTATTTTTCACTGTGTGCTACATGTGAGAAAAGAAGACTTTAGACAAATGACTCAACCTGAATCTCCTGGCATGAAGTTCAGCTCTGTCCATGTATACAGGAAAGTCTGACCAGGTGTTTCATGGTCTTTACCTTGTTTTCAAAGACCTTAAGTTGTATTTTGACCATGGGGCAACAACTTGCATGATGTCTGAAAATGATGCAAGCGGCTTGAATTTCATTCCTTGAGGACCTAAAGGGGGGTGGAGGGTTGAGACAATTTCCCCTCATACCTGTTCCAGCAGGCCCAAGAATTTGTATAAGAAGGACTTCAAAGTGGTCTTTAATAACAAAAGGAACTTAAATCTACCAGTCACATATTTTAGGGATGACAGCATTCCACACAACAGGTCATTCAGTGTAAAAACAAGTCACTGCTCCGAGAAGAGTTGATTCTGGCATAAATCACATTGCATGATTTTAATGTTCCAGTACAGTCCTGCGGTTATGAGGGATAAATTTGAGATTACCATAAGTGCTGACATTATCAACCGAGTTGAAAGTGTACACTTAATGACTCTCTCTGACTTTTTTGTAGTGTAAAAAATATAAAAAATAGAATACAGGATGCCTGTATATCATTTCCAAAAAAGAACTGAAAACCAGAAGATCACCACAGCCCATCTTAACTGAGCTCTGGACCATTTAAGAAGAAGGCAGATGTGTTTCTGCATTTTCTTTATAAAGTTTCTTTATTTCTTAAATGATATTTTGTACTCTAGATTATGAAATGTCCCTTTTTTTTTTTTTCTTTTTTACAGTTTTAAGATGAGAAATCTTAACCATACTGTCCAAACATAAGCCAAAAAAGTCACCAGGTTGAACTGTGGTTCAGGCAGCATGGGAAATCACTTTCTCACGTGGATTGCCCACTACAAAGTTCAAACCTTGTGTTTTGCTTTTGCATGTCATTATAGTAAAGTTACCCACCCCTTAATAATCCTGGAACCACTTTAATTTTTGAAAGTCTCCAGTGGGAACTCTTTAGATTTGGTTGATCTTTCATGGGATCACCAAATTCTGATCATCCAGTGGAATTAACTTGTGATGTGTGTTAGTCTGTATTTCTAAAAGAATCCACTGGGTGTATGCGATGGGATTTTAGCGCCCTAAAATATCTTTTCCAGCCGTGGCATTTCTTGCTCATGTATTAATAAAGAGCTGATGGTGGATTCTGTGCGGCAGCAGCATTGCAGCTTCAGAGAACATTGTGTTTGGGAATTGAGGCCATTTAAAAGTTGTATTCAGATGTTCTGGTAGCTCCAGTGCAATTAAATTTAATAATCCTGCGTTTTCATTTTTGAACAATGCATTCTTAAAAATTTAGTATAACATTTCTCTGGGTCAGCCATTTAAATTATGTGTTTTGCTATACCAGGAGCTTCAGTGTAAATCATGTTCAGTAGGAATCTGTGTTGTGTCTTTTAAACAGTGCCAATAGAAACTTGCTGACTGTTCTGTTCCCTTTTCAACCTATTTATGGTTTTGTGGCAGAGTGATTGGTGGCCATGTATTCTGCTGAGAATTTATCGGATCTTTTTCTTTAAATCTGCTGATTTGTTAGGAGATGAGTTGCATTTATTGCAACATTTGGTTTGGTTTGGTCTCATGGATTTGGCTGAATATTCATTTTGTACATTTTACTTCCAATTTCACTCATAAGTTTAAGCGTACAGATATAGATATGTAAAGATAATGTGTTGTGTGGTCACAGTAATGCATAACTTTGTTGCAATTCTATTGTAGTCCAAATTAATCAGTAACGTTTTTGGTCTACAACACCTGGCTCCTGAACTTCAGAGATTAACAAATGAGATTCCTGGGTTCCAGCGAGATCCATCTGCATCACTTGTAATTTAGTTCTGGTCATTTTGCCATTTTACATACACAATAACACATTTGTGCTACAAATAGCAGAAACTTCAACCATAAAGAGCAACCATTACAAGGTGGACATTTTTCTCTCCTCTTCTCCATTTTTAAAAATTAAGGTTATTATGTAGGAATGCTACGTGAAAAAACTCCAGAAGTGGTCCACAGTATATTGTAGTGCTTGCATTTTGTGAGCAATGCTTGTATGCCTCAGTGAATATCATTTCCTGTAACAACTTTGGTGTTTTGTTTTTTTTCATAGTTCTTTCCCTCCTGCGTTTCCGCTCTGTTCTATTTTGTACCAAATGGGATTAAATGAAATAGCCAACACACTGCAGAGTTATATAAAAGATGAATGTAGTTGTGTAAAGTTCAAACATGGTACACTGCAGTACCAGTGAGGGTTGATGAGTGGACAGAATAAGGAGGGAGGATAAGGATCACAACGTATAAAAACGGGGTCAACTTCCATTTATGTAAAGCCCCTCCTCACAGTAAGCCTGAGGGCAGCACCAGAGGGTTGGGCTTATTTGCTTATTTGCAAAAACACAGTACCCCCCCCCCCCCCCCCCCCCTCCCCCAGAGGGTCTATCCTAAAAAGTGGAGAAGCACACATCGTGAGAAGCAGCGGCCACAAATGAGTTAGCTAATCTTCTGTCCCATCTGTTGGTGGTCCCAAAGTGGAACAGGACTTTTGTTTTCCTTTTTACATCACACTGTCCGGCCTAAAGGCGGATAAATAGAGTCCAAATGTGCATTATAGTCAAAGCTTCTGCACCCTCCTGCTCCCAGTCCTTGTTAATGCAGGAAGCAGTGCCTGAGAGCAAACAACTATATCTCTGCATGGATGGTTCATTCCAGTTCTGAATAACTCATGTTCGCTCACACTGTCATTAGGTACCCTCCACTTCACAAAATCCCTGTACATATTGAAGGGGGCTTGAGTGGCTCACATCCTCTACCAGTCTAAGCACAGTGTTTATTTAGCTGACTTTACAGATAATTACTAAAGAAATAACTGCAAAGCAAGACAAGTTACAGCTCTGCGTTTATAACATCTACCATTATCAATTCTTTTTATGTGAACAGTGTCCTATGTTTTAGGGGAAAGCCTAGGATGGAAACAACATGTCATGTTCCGTCTTTACGGGTCCATATCTGTAGACAGATTTGTTGAAAGAGTACAAATATTTAGCTAAGCCACACATAATTAAGAGCACACAGGTTTTGTACTGATTTTTCATCTAGATATCTGTTTTTCAGAGGTTTGTGGATTATACCAGCCAAAGGAACAAACTGTCTTAAGATCCAGTGACAAAATGCCAGAAAAGTCATTACGGCCCTGCAGGTAAAACACCATTCAGATACAATTCTTTTCTTCTGTATGTCTCTCCTTCATGTCCCCCTAGGTTTATTTAATCTGTTTCCCCCTGTCCGTTTAGCCTTTGAATCATGGGAAATGCTGAGAGCCAGAATGGGGACCATGCCCTCTATGGACGTGGCTATTTGTCACGTAAGCACATGTCTCGGTCTCTTCGCATCTCCAACAAGCAGTCCAGACGCTCTCGCCATGCTTCATCAGGAAAAATAGAGCACAGGAACTCTGAGACAAGCACGCGCTCAAGTAGCACACCCAGCATCCCACAGTCCCTGGCTGACAATGGCCTGGAACCCTTCAATGAGACAAATATCCTCCCAGACTTTGGAAGCCCCATTTGGGTGGACCGGGTGGCCATGAATCTGCGTCCAGTATCCTTTTACAATGACCTGGCCAATCCCTCAATGCACATAACCCTACCTGGTCCCATGGCAGAGGAGGTGCAGGATGAAGATATGTACGCAGGTGAAGTGAAATACCTCCAGAAAACCCCAGACTGCTCCAAGGAGACTGTTGGCTTCAAGAAGAGGTCTAAATCTGCAGACATGTGGCGAGATGACAGCCTGGAGTTCTCCCTGTCTGATGTCAGTCAAGATCACTTGACCAGCACAGAGGAGATTATAGACTTGACTAACGAGAGGGACTTCACTGGCTGCGAAGGCCACCTGCAGTCCAGCCCAACAGACTCCACTGACAGGGCAAACTCACTGGATGAGCTGTATAGCCAGATGAGTCCTGCCTCCAGGCAACTCCATGGCCGCTATGCAAAGTGGCACAACACCAACAGGGCTATCAGGGAGGGTGAGGACGATAAAATGCTATCTCCATCAGACGAGGATGGAAACACCTACGGTGCATACACCCTTCCCTGCCGACGTTCACACTGCTTGTCTGAAGGCCTGACCAGCCACCAAGTTGAAATGTGTGCCAGCATGCAGGGCAGGAGGGCGCAGACTATACAGGTAAGATCTGTAACTATTTTATAATGTACTGCTTGTTTGCACATTAAATTTAGCTTTAAAAAAGTAATTGAAATGTGGTTATTAGAAAACAGTAAAAATTCGAGTGCTGATGAATTTTTGATAGCCTGTTGGATACATATATGTCAAGGACCTTCCTTTGTTTAATGCCGTCGTGGATATTCTGTTCTGTTTTGGACAGAGCATGAAAAGCTGTGCTAAATCTGAAATGATCTAGTAGTAGTACAGCTCCCTTCATTCACTTCCCCAATGAATCTGTGAGTTTGTTCCGCTTCAGTCACCTCACAATAAGCTGTTAAAACAAACTGAGTGTAAAAAGAAAGCTTGTGTGGGACGAGGGAGTCGTAGTTTCCTGAAGAAACTGTTGTTTTTCTTGTGAGAGGAGATTGCGATGATGGGAGGGGGCGAGCACAGCCTAAAGTCACTCTCTGTTAGAAATACCTCGGCCTTTGTTATGATAATGAAGGGAGGCCTGTGGAAGAGTGTAACAGTAAAACGTGCATTGGTGGCCCTGTCTCTACGGGGCACCGTCAACTCTGGTGAATGGAGCTCTGGACCGCATGATTAGGTCATGTGACCAGATGGAGATACCAAGCTCAGTGTAACCCCCTTCATCTCCCAGGAGCCTTTGACCATGTGGGTAGGAGAGGGCAGACCCTGTGGTGCCACAGGCCGGGCAGGCTGTGCTCACACAACGGCAGACGCTTTGCTGTTGGCAATTAATTTTAAGCAGAAACTCAGGGTTAGACAACCTGTGGGCTCTCATTAAGCATCTGTTTTTTGTTTGTTTTTTTGCAACATGTTTGCTTTTCAAAAATGCTTCTATCCTTTATTTAGAGATAGACGATCAGGTGAGGGCAGCGGTTGTTAATGACCAGCTGCCCTCTTAGTGATGAACAAGAAGCTGTGATGCCGTCTCACCTGTTTTGTGCTTCTGCCACAACTCAGGATGTCACAGGCGGGGAGGGCAGCGAATATGAGGACAGCGGCATCGACGGGGTGACGGTGGAGCCGGAGCACCAGTCTCGCCGCTACAAGACCATGTCGGCCTCCTTCTCTGTGTTCTCAGTGCATGGCAGGAACATGTTCACTGGCAGTGACAGCGGGAGCAGCAGTGGCGGCGGAGGGGCCAGCGAGTGCGTTCAGGGCGTGTACGAAAACTTCCGTCAGGAACTACAGATGAGCTCCTGCCAGACTGAGAGCTTGGAGGAGGCGGGGTCTGCCCTAAGTGATGAGCAGAGCACTATGAGCTCCGCCTACCAGTCCGACCTCTTACTCAGTGTTGTCCAAGGGATGGTGCGCAAAGCTGGCAAACTTGCTGTTAAGAACTTCCTTGTGCATAAGAAAAACAAGAAAGTGGAGTCAGCCACAAGGCGCAAGTGGAAGAGTTACTGGGTTTCTCTCAAAGGTGTGTCATGGCCTCAGTGGTATCATTAAATTTACATTTTATTGCACTGCAATCCTGTAATGTCAGCCTGTGACATCCTGCTCATGCAAGATAATATGTTTGATGCTATTTAGTTACATGCTGACATTCAAAAGGGAGAGCAAAGGTTTACTTCAAATAAGATTTCTTTAAGGCATTATGTCACTGTCTAATAAAGCCTTTCTCCCTGACTCTTGCCATGCTGCACTTCTTAATGTTGGCCACTGGAGAGCAGAATTAAATTGCTTGAGGAAATCTGACTTTCTTGTAAAACTAAATAATTAAATCAACAGTTCCATTGTGTTGGTTTTCCAGGTTGCACGCTCTTCTTCTATGAGACTGATGGACGTTCAGGAATTGACAACAACAGCAATCCCAAACATGCCATCTGGGTGGAGAACAGTATTGTCCAGGCTGTACCAGAACATCCCAAAAAGGACTTTGTGTTCTGCCTCAGCAATTCCCTGGGAGATGCTTTTCTGTTCCAGGTAAGAAAATGCATGTATGTCAACTGTTCTGTGAATAAATACAAATTTAATTTGCATACATTGCCCTGTATTGACTGTATTTTCTTTTTATGATCTTTAAAATTCTGGCCTTTTAATACATCAGGAGCAAAACAAAAACAAAGGAGTTTGTGTGCTGTGTAACCTTTGACCTTTCATGGTCCCTCCCCCTGTAGACCTGCAGCCAGACAGAGCTGGAAAACTGGATCACAGCCATCCACTCAGCATGTGCCACTACTGTCGCCCGCCAGCATCACAGAGAGGACACTGTTCGGCTACTTCGCGCCGAGATCAAGAAGCTCGAGCAGAAGATCGACATGGACGAGAAGATGAAGAAGATGGGAGACATGCAGCTGTCTGCTGTCACTGACACCAAGAAGAGGAAGACGATCCTGGATCAAGTAGGTGTCATGCTACTTTCTTCCTTGAGCTCATGTCAGGCAGGTGTGCAGGGGGAAAACATTTCTGAACAAGGCATGGAAAGACGACTTACTGCTATATTATTTCTGATTACAAATCACCTTTCTATAAAAATAGATTATTTCAAAAGAAAACAGTGAAGTTAAACAAAGTTTTACCAGTTTGATTTCTTAATGCGTCTCTATAACTTCAATACTGATAGAAAGTATATATGAAAAAATGGGTTGAGTAGCTTCAAAAAACACCTGGAATGCAACATAGTGACTCCTAGCTTGGCTGAATATTTATCAAATAAGGATGGAAGTATGAAAAATGCCAAATATAACTGTGCCCCATCAGTCAGTTTTAGTTGTGACATACTTGTTTTTCAAATTTAAGCTTTTGCCCATCCCTCCTAGTAATCAGCCCACAAAAGTTCAGTTTTGTCTGGATTCATAAGCATGTCAGGAAGACGTATAAAAAAAGCATTATATCTATTTAAGAGCTCTTAAGACATCTGTTAAACCTCAATGAGAACCAATCCTGAGGAATCTTTAGCTTAATTAAAAAATGCTAAAGATCATTTTTAGTGATATTTTAGCTATTGTTACAATACTTACAGATATCAAATGTAAGTATGTATTTCAGTCTTGTATCCTCAGGTTTTTAATACATGGAATATGAGGAAAAGAGAGAAGCAGGGAGCAATGAGAGAGGATTAAGTTGCAGATTTAGAGGAATCATCCGCTAGAGGCTGCTAATGCTACAAATGTAACAGCCCCCAGATTGCTTTTTATTTTTCTTATTGTAATATGCACTTTGCTCTGGTCAGCCTGACATTCTCAATTAATTGCAAAGTTCATATTGTCTTTAATGGGTCTGTTTACAGAAAGGGGAGAGATCGCTGTTGTTTGGTCCGTTTGGTAGTGGCTGGTTGGAGCTGTTCTGTTTGGCAGTGTCAGGTTTCAAATTGTGAGAACTGAATGGATGTAGGACTGCTCCTTAGAAAGCTGAAACGCTCCCAGCCTCTATCTGCCAGTGGAATGCGCAGTATTGTTTCTTTCTCGTCTCTGGGCTACTTGGCAGTAATACAGAGCACTCTGCCATGGAGCTGGCCGCCTATTCCAAACACCAGTGCAGGACCATGACAGGGAGGGGACAGCCCAGTGAATAATCACAATGTCCTGCTCTACTGCCCCAATAAACATCAAACCATTAGGCACAGAGAGAGTGCAGGTTGGCAACACTTTGAGAAAAGTGGTAACAGAGCTTCTATGGAAGTGAGGAGATGCCCCATCTTAGTCTGAAGTTGACAGACAAGGGCATTAATGAACTATTACTGTTGTGTCCCTCTCAACCTGCAGATATTCTTGTGGGAGCAGAACCTGGAGCAGTTTCACATGGATTTATTTCGCTTTAGATGCTACCTGGCCAGCCTGCAAGGAGGAGAGCTGCCTAACCCCAAACGCCTTCTGGCTTTTGCCTCTCGCCCCACCAAGCTGGCAATGGGCCGGCTGGGTATATTCTCGGTCTCTTCCTTCCATGCATTGGTAAATATTCTCTTCTTTATTTTTGCTGCTGAAGCAAACACAATGGCATATTTTAGTGTCCTTTTCAATTTCTTTTTTTTGTGGAAAAAGAGACCTGGAGACCTCAAAAATGTACCTTGGAATTGATTATTATATTGGGGACAAACATCTATCTAAAGTGCACTTAAGTAACAGTAGCTGTCGCTGTTGCAGAGCTCAAACCTGTTCTCATAGTGTTAGTAAAGGACTGTGAAATCTCACTCAAAATACACTTTGGCATCACTGAGCACATCCAGTGATGCTCTTGGCAGGACAGTCGAGTCCAAAAACTACAATGCATTGTGTCAAACCACGCTTTTCTTTTTTAAAAATAACGACTATGCTATTTATGAGCTCGGGTCTCACGTAGGTCACCCGTTTGTGAGGGTTTTAGTTCAGTTTTGGCCTCCCACTGCTGCTGCAAAGAGGTTATGTACTTCACATCTAAAAGCACTAGTAGTAAAAGAAAACATCTGATTTTTTAGCGATGTTTCGCAGATCACTGAGGTGCTTTTTCCCTCACCACCACCAACGCAGTGCTACAGAGCAGGTGGGTGTTTGAGCTGGGAGATAGCAGTTAAGGATGTCTAACAAAAGACAACTGCTAAGAGCTTTCCTACGCTTTCACTCCTCTTGAATTTACTCTGTATCAGCACTGTGCACTCACCAGAATGGCCTGCAAAGTGTTGACAGAACAAATGACAGAATGAGTGCCTAGGCTAGTTTTAGAGCCTGCTGCAGGCACAGTGCTGATATGTTTAATTCAGTATTTATTTAAAAAAAAAAACCAAACCTTTTACTTATTTCTTAATAGTTAAGCAGCCTAAAAAATGTCCAAGTCTAGTTTTCATGCATAATATTTGACTACTCTATATCTGTATGATTAACACGACCATTTATTCAGTCACTTAAGACAAGGTAATTTCCATAAACCACTCAGTGAAATGTTCCTTGATCACTTTTTTTATATACTCAGTTTTATTTCTTCTTTCTCTTTTTGTCAGAACTGTAGCTTTCCTCTCTTGAATATTTATGATTTTATTTATTTTAAAACCCCCTAAAATATGCTGATATGCTGCACTTCTCAAGTCATTTTGGCAAAATGGGATTTGACGCGAGGTCAAACAGATAGCTGTCGATCTCATTTGATCCGTTTTTGACCCCACTTCGCCATGTTACGTTTTCCAGGTGGCAGCCCGCACAGAGACCGGAGTGAGACGGCGAACGCAGGCCATGTCTCGTTCCTGCAGTAAGCGCAAGAGCAGGTTCTCTTCCCTCTGGGGTCTGGACACTACCTCAAAGAAAAAGACAAAAGCCCACCCAACGGTCAGCCAGGTCTGTGAAGTGTTCCACCTCCTTCCAAAATTTCCGCGCTTAATCACAGCTGACAAGTTACTTTTGCCCATTTCTCAAGCATCCATCCTACCTGACTGGTAACTTGCCATTTTGTTGTTTGCTCCTGCAGGTTTTTGCTGATGGTGAAGAGCCCATTAAAAAGCCAGTAGATGGCATATATGTTGATCCTGCTAAGGAAAACACAGTAAGGATGAATAATTCAGTTATCTGTTTGCATTCATTTGTCAGTGAGCAGTTGGTCAAACAGAAGTGCGAACTTCCTCAACAAAATATGTGGCCAACATTGACATCAGTGAAATATTACCCCTTAATGTATTCTGAGTAAGCGCCAGAGCCAAAGTGAAGAGCTTACAAGCTGTGACAGCTACTCAGGAAAATTAGAGCTTTTAATTTTTCTTTCATTCCCCATTTAAGCAAATGCACTATATGGCTTGGAAAGTGTATTCCGACTACTCTGTGATTTAGAAGGAAGATGCAAAGTATTGGTGAAGATGGATTATTTTGGAGACTATTTTAGAAGTATTATCTAATTTGAAGAAGTCAGACCTTGCAGTAAAGTGTGTTTAATTACTTTGGATGTCTCCATTTCAAGAAAAGTGAGGAGGGAACTGTGAAAAGCCTTCCACGACCCAGCACAGAGAGCGATATCTGGGTTCCTGACCACCTTACACCCTCCTGGGTATGTCTCCCAAATGACCAGCCCGTGCTAACAATCATCCAGCCAGGAGAGTCTGCACTGTGTGTTCTCGAGTCCATCTGCAAGGTAAAAAAACACAGAGCCTCGAATGAGCTACGGTTTAAATCGATATTCATAAGACGCTTAAACTGAAAGCCACACTGAGCCAGAGAAATACCATCTGTTAGGAAAACATGAAAGATATCTCACTGCTGCGATTCTGGATAAATTTCTGTCTTTTTGTGCTCATCCCACAGGCTCATCAGCTCGATCCCACTAAACACTACTTACGACTCAAATTCCTTATAGAAAATCAAGTGCAATTCTACATTCCCAAACCAGAGGAGGATATATGTGACTTGGTATGTCACTGATATCTTGAATATGATCTTTCCTCCCCTCACAGGCTGTTTTGAAAATGAGTCAAGGTCAAGAAATGTATTTAAAAAAATGTCAGGAGTTGATTTACAATGTATTAGGAATCACAATAGGAAAAAAATACTACAGCAACAAGGTTTATAATAAATAAAACTGTGCCTGGGAGATCCATGCACCAAAAATAATCATGGAGAAGCTTTATAAACAATATCTGTAACCTCTTTTGTAATTAAATCATGTAATCATGACATAGCAAAGAAACTCCTCTATAAAGAGCTGCTAGAGCTGCTTTGTCTGAAAGTACAGAAAATTAATGGCCTCCTTCCATGCTGTCAATAACCCACCCACCACGTCATGAATGAAGTAGGCTGTTGTTTCAGGATGTATAATGACTTCCTTTTGTTCCTTGCAGCTGTACAAAGAAATTGAGCTTTGCTCTAAAATAACTAAAGTAATCCAGTTTGACAGAGATGAATCCTGCATGATTGGTTACGGTAAGAATAATTTTCTATCTTTATTTAGAATGCTGCAATGAAGTCAGTGTTAAAGACTCGTATTTCTGTTTTCTTCAGCATAAGAATTGATTTTCTTTGACCTTTTGTTAACCATCCCTATTTGTCCCTCTGATGCTTGGCTAATATCATCATTTTCTCTCTCTCTCTGCTTTTCTTTCTCTTCACATTTCCCTTTTGTGTTCAGGTTTCTCCATTTCGGTGGTGGAGGAGGATGGAGTACAGCAGCTCTACATCACTGATGTAAAGGCAGGGGGATTAGCCTTTGCTAAAGGTTAATTATCCTTCATTTCTACTGAAAGAACTCTTCCTAAACACACTTTGTATCTAATAAGCCACACTTTAAAGGAAAATATAAACAATGCAGGTTGCCTTAGCTGTTTTTAGTGCTTCTCCATTTTCTCACATCAAGGCCAGGAGAGTTTTCATCTCCTGCTTGGTTTCTCTTTCGAAAAATGCATTAGCACGTTTATTCAACAGGTAGAGAAGGTTTTAGAGGACACAACACTTCTCAAGGGTGCTGATTACTATAATCATGCCTCTCACTGGCCTTTATGAAGAATTATGTTGAATCTGACACTTAACAACGGCTGCTTCACACTGGCTCTCCTGTAATGAAGCTGAAGAGCTGAATGATGTCAAAATAAAGATAAAGAGCATTGATCCCAGAACAATTATGACTGATGTTGGACAACAAGTGTTAATGTGTTACTGGCTAATATTTCACAAAAAATAGAGAAACGGGTCATGCCTGTGGGGCTGAAATTAAAACAACAGTCTCCAAAGTTGTAGATTGTGGCTCAAGAGTTGGGAGTTTGTCCGGTTTGAGCCCCGGCTTGGACAGTCTCGGTCGTTGTGTCCTTGGGCAAGACACTTCACCCGTTGCCTACTGGTGGTGGTCAGAGGGCCCGGTGGCGCCAGTGTCCGGCAGCCTCGCCTCTGTCAGTGCGCCCCAGGGTGGCTGTGGCTACAATGTAGCTTGCCATCACCAGTGTGTGAATGGGTGGATGACTGGTTGTGTAAAGCACTTTGGGGTCCTTAGGGACTAGTAAAGCGCTATACAAATACATTTTACTTAAAACACCATTTGAACATTTCAAGCAGGAGTTGTTTGATTATTGCTAAAGATTAGGTCATTACGATCTGATATTAGAGAACATTTTTTTTAGTAAATGAAGGAACAGGAGACCGTAAACTGGAGCTGATGCTGAAAGCTGGTTGTGCATGTTTTTGCAGGTCTGAACGCAGGGGATGAAATACTTCAGTTAAATGGAAAAGACTCCCATAGTCTTAATTTCTCTGACATGAAAGCAGCATTCTCTCAGGCTTCACTGGCTCTGACAGTCAACACCTTGCCTGCGGTGGACCGCCGTCAGCTCTGCTACTTGCCGCCACGCCGCTCAGATGCAGAGGAGGATCTCTACACTGACATTTTCTCCCAAAGTCAAGGTAAAAGGAAAAAAGACACAAATGGTATACTTTAACATTATGCAGTGCTGTGTGGAGTTTAGTCAACCTTTCTTTCTTTTGCTGGGGAAAAAAGTGCAGTGATTTACTGAAATATATGCAAACATAAATGATACTACAGTCAATAAATAACAACAGGATTGAAAGTCAATATTTGCTTTGAATTCCTTTATTCTTTAGCACAGAACTCTTTTCTTTCTTTTCTTTTGAAGTCTCTTAGCCAAGCTTATTTTAATTTCTTTAAGTAGTCTTCAGGAATAGTTCCAGGCTTTCCCGGCTTGAAGGACATTTAAAGCTCTTCTTTCGATGTTGGCTGCTTTTGGTTTCGTTCTCTGTCACAATATTTGTTGCAGCCCAAGCTTTGGGAAGGCCAATCCATGGCTGGTAGTTTTCCATTGTGTGTTTTTTCTATCCAGGTTTGCTTTTGTTGAATTAACAGTATGTTTGGGATCACTGTCATGCTGAAAAATGAAGCTCTTGCCGTTAAGACACTTTCCAAATGCGTAATGATGGTATCTGATGGTGTTTTCCTAAATTCTTAATTTCCAACATCACTAGTTGAAATGCAGCCCCAAACCACCACAGAGCCGCCACTGTTTCATAGATGCCTGTAGACACTTTCTGATGTACCTTTCTCCTGACCTTCTCCACATACATGTACATTCATTCACTTCATAAGATCCGCTGCCACTGATTTTCTGAAGTCTGCCTTTTTCTCCCCGATGCCCACCCTTCTACTTCTACGACCATTTCCGATTAGGCTTTAGTGAGGAGCAGATGGATCAAATGAAGGACCAGATTCATCTCTCTGGTCCTCATATTTGTGCTGAATTTTTTTTCCTGTTTCTGGAAGACTTTCACCTACTGTACATAGATTTTTAGGCATGCCGCTTTTTCCTCCACTTGCTCTGTTTTTGGGGGTTTTTTTAGGCTACACTGTACACCATGCAGAGAGATGCCAAGTTTTTGGATAACAGCTATTTTGGAATCACAATTTTGGTCCAGAAATACAATTGCATCTTTGTAGGACAGATTAAGAGGGCCACATTAACAAAAAATGTAGATTCCTGAAAATGGTCAGGTACAGGGATTGGATGAAAAAGCAGCCAATGCCCACAGAAAGATCTCAACTTTCAGAAAGTGTGAAGAATGACTGCGCAAGACCACTTTAATGAATTACAAGAAACTCCAGCTTCTTGGAAGCCAAACATAAAGATATGATGGATGGCTCAACACTTTTGCACAGTACTGTATTTCACTTACTAATTTAAAGTGCCACTGGTGCTTCCATCCTTGCATGTTTATAGGTCCAATTAGCAGAGGTTAATGAACAGTTTAAATTCAATTCCCACAAATCTAAAGCGTATCAAAGCCATCAGATGCTCACAGTGTGGTGATGTTTACGTACTCACCTGGCATGTAAATGAATCAGAAGCGTGCAAGTAGGCAAATCTCAAGCGTATATTTTATTTCCATGCAAGAAGAACTGACTTTCAGACCATCATCCTTAGCGACATCAGTTTCATTAATGCAAACACAACAGATTTACTGGATTTAAATGAGGAAAAATAGGACATTCTGAGCAGTTAGCTTAGTGGATTAGTTTAGGAAGGTCTTAAATCGTAATAAAATGACAAGGCAAGTAAATGTATTAATCTAATTTAAAGGGGGGGGCTTTTGTGACGCATATACATGACTGTTTTGTTTCTCTCAGAGGAAATCCTGGATGATGGAGTTGGACTGTTTCTGGAGAGCTCAGGAGACAGCCTGGATGACGACTCTGAGATCTTCAGTGAGTTCGACGAGTGCACAAAGGTAAGAGCACAATGTTTATCATCACTTTTATTATTATTATTCTTAGTGTCATCACAGAAAACATCTGACAACCAAGCTTTCGTGTAATATTGCAGCGCCTATGCTTCTTTTCCGTCCTTGTTCTTTACAGCACACCTCTTAGCTCTGGTATTATGAAAAAGCACTCACAGGCATTTCGCTTTGCCACAGTTTGACTCACCATCTGTTACTGGCTCATTTTATCTTGTTTATGAAAGCAGAGCAGCATCCATAATCAACATGAGGGTGTTAACCCCATGCTTCTCAACACAATCTGTATCAGGTTTCTCTTTTCCCTCCATGACACACAACTCTAATGGAATTTCATAGCTTCTGACATGATTAAATCAAAGGGACCTAAATACAAAAATATCTCATCATTGCTGCATGAAGTGTATCTTATGCACTGGAGACAAAGGACAGGAGAAATGATTTGCTTTGAATGAAACAGCCGAGTGATGGATGGGTTTGATTAAGCTTGCATTGTTATTGCTTGATTATGCGAGGTTAGTAGGACCAGGTAATAACTGGGGGTGGATTCATTTTTAGCTATAAATGAACAGAGACAAGTTTAAAATAGAAAGCACAGAGCACTACTGCCAAGACAAGCAAATAAGTCTCAAAGACCCACGTGTTGCTGTTAAAGTGCTATGACTAACAAAGATGTCTAATTCGAAAAAAATGGAAGAAGAAGAAAGGCGAAAAAATAGTTAAAGCGGCAGTCCTTAATCTGCTCTCTGTAACCGACTTCAAAGGATCACTGGGCACTTGCTCATGAAATGCTGAATGAAAGCACTGATGTGCTCTTGTAGATTAGTTTATCTCTCATCTCTTATGACAACACTTGATAACGACATCATTTCTCATTGTACCCGGTTAAATTGGGAGCTCACTGCAAGAGCTCCAAGGATCAATGTGATATCCTCAGACATCCTACTTACCCTTCAAATTCAGGGCTGGTTACATGACTGCTTCTTTATACGTTGTCTGTTTTAATCACGCCGTTGAACTTGTCTTGCTTAATGAGCAGCAGTTAATCAAGTGCAGCTCTGTAACTGCCTTTGTAATTATTAATGATATTATAGGGATGAGGAAAACGAGTCTAGATTATGAGTAAACTGAAGGACAAAATCTGTGGTTAAGATTGTGATCTGCTCTGTTAAATACTGCTTTTTCAGCTATTTTTTTTTTCTTTAAAAAAACATTGATTGCTTTCATTCTCCTTTGGGCTTTCTGTTTGAAAATTAACCGATAGGTTCCTTTTGTGAGATCAGAACTCGCTTTTTTCTTTGTGTAGCATTGACGGTATGTGAATCATTAAAAAGATGGCCCTGTGAAAAACCTCAAAGAAAAGCTGAGATTTATGTCCTCGTATCTGAAACATGTCTATATGTTTTCTTGAAATCGGCTCAGGAGTGGCTTAACAAAGTGATAAAAATATTAGTTGGTGTTGTTGTGCACACCATGACTTTGTATGACAACAGCTGAAAAGATGATCAACGATTTCCTACTTTCAGTCATTGTCAGACATAGATAGCCAGCCTAACCTTTGTAAGATTGTATTTTGTGCTATGAAAAACACATAGATTTCTAATTATTTTATGGGGCAAAGTACTATCACTGTTTTTCTGTCTTGTTATTATAAAAGCTATGTGCAACATAACCTCATTACGTACTACATATTCAAAGCAAGGACTTTGGCACAGACCACCTACATCATTTCTCAGCGATGCCAATTTGTGTGCTCTGGCTACAGGCTCAATAGAGAAGAACTCAGTGTGGCATCATTTTGTGATCTGAATAACAGCCTCTAAACTGTTTAGCTGTACACTCCCATCTCTCAATGACAAATGTGGAGTCTTTATGTGGGGCATTCTGGGAAAGTAGGAAATTACTGACTGAGTCAAACAGGACACACAGTGGAAAGCAAGTCATGCAATTCAGTTGTTATGCGGGGGGGGGGGGGACTGGATGTTTGGTGAAAACAGCAAGTGTGTATTTTTCTTCCTCACTGCTATGGTATTTTCAGAGCTTGTAACTTAATCACAGGGACCATTGCTTCTTTTGTTACTTGTTAAATGCTGCACGGCAGTTCACCCCCTCTCCAGCCTGCTCCTCAGCAGCTCCCCTCTCCCCTTTTCCTGAAATCCTGCATTTGTATTCTACTGCGGCGTGGCTTACCCAGTCAATCCTGCTCCACTGCAGCCTTGAGGAGACTCTTTCCCTCCTGCTCCTTTGCTCTCTCCCCGGTCTGGAGGATTATCGAGACTAATTTACAATGCTGCTAGAGTTGACCAGATCTTCACACCCACACAGTGTGCCTAAGTTTACCCAGCCTGTAGAGAAGAGAGAGAGCCAGAGAGAGAAAACAGCAGAGTACTGGTGACAAAGCTACAGCAGACTGTGAAGGAGCAAAAGAAGGGGAGTTGGAAGGCTCTAAGTGCTGGTGGGCGGAGAGGAGGAGGCTGAGCAGCTCCACTCATCCTTCATCACAAGCACCACAGCATCTTCTCCTGTTTTTTTTTTTTGTTTTTTTTTAAACCAGGGAAGACAAAAGGGCTCAGAAATGTATTGGAGAGACACAGTGTAGACTTTGCTCTTTCTAAAGCCCGGAGTCTTTGTTTTCTCTCTGGTACTTTAACTGACGCTGGCTGTCCATCTGCACCCGGCTATGTCTATCCTGAAGTGGAGCAAGCACAGCAAGCGCTCCACAGACTCCATCTATGACATGCTTCATCTGGTGAGCCTCTTTTCTTTCATGCACGTCGTTTTTTTTACCTGCTTAATTCTTGGTGCTGCTGTGATAGCTGTTGTCTCATTCCAGTGAGAAGAAAAACAAAATCACCTGTCCTTCTCAGTGTTAGTTTCACACCTCTCGCTGGCTGCTGTAGACCAATGGCAGGAAGCTGTGAGTCACTGTCGCCGCAGAGTTGCCCCATAATCACTGGAATGCTCCAGGAGATGCCAAAATAAAATACTGCATATAGGAGCCCATGCTCTACAAGTCTTACTGCAGATGACTTGGACTTTATGCGACTTGGACAATCTACTGACTATTTCTGAGTTTCTCTCTTAGCACCTTAAGCTGCGATATCGGGCTTCAGTTTCAGAGAACAGACATGCAGTCTTCTCCTTACGCCATGCTTTTATGCTTTGAAGTAGTTTATTTCCCCCAGCAAATAAAATATAGATTAAAAAATCTGTGACAGGTTTTTACATTTACACATTGTTCTTTTAAATAGATACAGAAGCCTGTGATTTTCTTTTTTTCTCCCCCTCTGTACTTTCTCTCCTTTCTAACATGTCATAAGTGTCCAAGCACCCAAAGCTGTCATAGTGTTAATTAGCCTAGATTGTGAAGAGCATGTCTTGACTGTGACTGTCTTACTAGGCTTAGTAAAACTTTGCAAAATGTTCAGAAAAGAAACAGATTTGAATTTTCCCCTTTTTCTGCACTCTTGCAATCTGTTTGTGCATTTCCATCTATCATTTCATGCTCAATTTTATGTGTAATGTACTGGACCTTACATATCATCAGCTCTAAGTTTCATAAGACTTTTTTTTAAAAAAAAACTTTTATTTTATTTTTTTAACTAAATCACTCTCTACATCCAGTTGGTTTTACTTACAAAGTATGTGTTGTGTTCACTCTGACCAAAAAATATCACATCTAACAAATCACAAAGCATTTGTGAATTAGTGTAAGATCCATTTGCAACATTGCATTTACAGACACAGCACCTCCTAGTTCATCTGTTTATGTGAGAGCTGCCTGCTTAATTTGGGAACATTGTCAAGAGGAACAAATGGCTGTCGTGCCTCACATATCAATGTCTCTTTGATTAGATAACAAAGCTGATAACCACGGTCATTTGCAAAGCTGCACGGGAATATCTGTAACAGTTGCTGGATAACAGTATTCTTCTTGTACTCTGTTCTTCTCGCTCTTGCATTTTTCCATCATATTTTTGTGAATGACGGCAAAGAACATCAGGACTATGGCCGTTTTTCATCAGCATTTTGGTAAATATTGGAAAAATTGCACACGCATTGCTTTTTAGAGACAGCAGAATCCTTATGTTTGTTTGTCTAAAACTAAAAACAAAGTTTAGATGTGAAGACTGACAGCAGCTAAGATCATAATTGGGTTTTCTAATATGAGAACCACAACCTTTCATCCTCTGCAGCTATGTTGATGTATAATCTCAGTATTTCACAGGGGAGCCTATAGGTGTGAGAGGACAAATTGTTTCTGTCCAGCCTGTAAAACTCCATATAAAACAAAGCACACATCTCTCAGCTTCCAGTTATGAACTCAATAATGACTACAGCTCCTAGTGGTCCCTGTTATGTGACTGTCTCATTTGATCTTTATCATGTACTTTCAAATGAAGTCTGGCCTCACAGAGTGAATAAGGCTTTGATGGATATGATTTATGCTCTTTGTGCTTTCTGCTTTGTGTTTGTATTGATTTTTTTTTTTTTTTTTTTTTAAGCCAAAATGCCAGTTTATATTTAGGGATGCTGAGGCTGTGGCCAAAGTAACAAGTACTAGTTCAGCCATGTAGGCTGCTACTGAGTGGGGTCTATTTTTTACCCAAAATGATAGTCTAATGCACATCAGCGCTGGTCACCACGGCAACCCATACTGTATGTGGACAGACACCGTTGTGTGTATATTTTGATTCTGTGAAAGAGCTGAATCATTACACCACCGATCCATCAGTAGGAGGAAAACACCAGGGAAAAGAGCGATGTGAGTGAGAGGGAGGTGGAAAGTCATTGTTATGACAGACTGAAAATAGACCAAATTAGTGCAAATGATTTTTTTTTTTTTAGAGCTGCCTCACTGCCTCTTTCCAGGCTCAGTTGCTGTACAGTCATGGATGTGTGCACAACAGTAGGTAGAAAGTGGCATCTGCTTCCTAATGTTTGCGGCTCCCACCTTTGTGAACATTGCCGTTTTCTTTTATGAAGGATTTTATCACTCTTGCCTTTGAAACGCTCATCTTTTTTTGGTTGTTTTTCCCCCCTTTCTTGCAGAGCACGGAGCAGGTCGCCGCTTTCTGCCGCAGTCTCCATGACATGAATTCCTTGGAGTGTGTGTCCTCTTCGCCGAGCCCGGAATCGCCCTTTCCACCTCCTGCAACTCCCAGACAGCTCTCTGATGCCGACAAGCTCCGCAAAGTCATCTGTGAACTCGTGGAGACCGAACGCACCTATGTCAAAGTCAGTATCACTCATCTTACTTGTAGGAGGCAGATGGTGTTTGTGAGTGTGCATGTTCCTCCTGTCCATCGATCGATATTTCTGTCTGCCTTAGGTCGTGTTAGGCTACCACATTACCCATTCAACATGACCTATCCATATTTATCTCTGTGTCTCGGGAGATATGAGCAGGACACAGCTGTGCCCTTGCTTGGATATTGCCTAATCTTTTTCAGCCCAGTATAAATATGGCTCAGTGGAATAACTGGGTTAGCGATGCTATATAATGGAATAATTTAGACTAACTAAAATGTTATGCCCTATTTCACGGGCCACAGATATAGTTATTATAGAAATTATACTGCAAGTGACTGATGGTGTATTGTTCAAACAGACATGTGGGTGCATTTTTATGTCTGTGTGTCTTGTAGTAGGAGTTGCAGTTTTGTTGCTAATGCAATAAATACAGGCAAAACACTTGAAGGGGTTTTGATTTCAAGTTGACAAAGCTTTAATGCAATACCACATAATGTGTTTTGTTTGCTACAAGTTTGAGCACGTCATTTGGAGTCAGTCTCATGTTACTTTTGATTGCCAGGCATTTGTTCATTTCTTAGGCTTTCTACATTTCAGCTCACGTTTGTATTACCAGAGTCATCTACTTAATTTGGTTTCCATATAGCCGTTCTTTCTGAAGAAAAAGGCACCCACCAGCTGCTTTTGGTTTGAGCTTGAATTACTTATTTGTCCTGGTGTCTGACTATCCCTTTCTATACCTGTTGATTTGTTAAAAATGTCAAAGCCTTATTTAAAAATGCATTTTTTTGTGTGTCCCCATATTTCACACGGTGGCACAAGGCAAACCTGAGTAAAGCACAATTTACCGACTCTTTTTCATGGTTTTCTTGCAGGATCTTAATTGCCTCATTGGGAGATATTTAACCCCACTGCAGAAAGAGACCTTCCTTACTCAGGATGAGGTATGTCAAATGCTCCCCATGTGCCTTTATGGGGTCCAGGCTTTTAAATGCCAGTACTGTTGAAATGTTCTAAGAAAAGTAGGTTACATAATCATGTGAAGTGCAGCTCTGTGTGAGGACAAGAGGGTTGGATGATGTGTGAGAGAGATGGGATGTTTGAAAATAACATGTTTTATCTGCACTTTCAACAACGAGGTTCATTTGGTTATATTCAATTTTTGGACATTTTTGTGGTTTAACTGGTAGCAAGTGATTAATAAAAATAATATTTTGAAATGCACTGGAAGGTGTTAAAATTCTTTCTTTATTTCAAATCATCTCAAATAATTTTTCTTTCAGCTGGATGTTCTGTTTGGTAACTTGCCAGAAATGGTGGAGTTCCAAGTCGAGTTTCTCAAGACTCTGGAAGACGGGACGAGACTGGTTCCTGATTTGGAGAAACTGGAGAGAGTGGATCAGTTTAAGGTATGCACTTATTCTTTGAAATATACAGCAAAAGACTAGCAACAGGTATTTAAAGACCCGACAAAGTCTTTGAATTACTGGTTGTGTGACTCCTTTTTACAGAAAATCCTCTTCTCCCTCGGAGGCTCTTTCCTGTACTATGCAGACCGGTTTAAGATCTACAGTGCTTTCTGCGCCAGCCACACCAAAGTCCCTAAGGTCCTCGTGAAGGGTGAGTAAATGTGCTTCAGAGATGCATCCCTCCTTAAAGGAGAAAGGATGCATTTAGGCTCCCAGGGCTAAAAGCTTTGCACAAATGTATGGTATATAATGAGCAGTCTCGAACACTGTCTTCTAAGCTAGTACACCCACTCCCTTCAGGACTTGACTGGATGGCTTTGTTTTCTGCATTTACATTCAGTGAGTCAACTGGTTATCTGCCACACTGTTTAAGGAGGTGCTATTAGAATAAAGCTGTTTTGTTTTTCTTTTTCTTTTTTTTTGAAACAGTAAACAGATTTTTGTTCTGCCCACTCATGTTTAGCTGCTGTTCGATAAAAATGACCCTTCTGTAAAAACAAAACAATTCAGACCTTTTGATGTGGCTTCTAATCTCTAATGCAAGACAAAGCATGCTTGTACGCCAGTAATCTGCATAATATCAGGCTAAACATAAGCAAGCAGACAACAAACTTATAGATCTCACCCCAACCGGTCGCAGCAGATGGCCGCCCCTCCCTCAGCCTGGTTCTGCCGGAGGTTTCTTCCTGTTAAAAGGGAGTTTTTCCTTCCCACTGTCGCCAAAGTGCTTGCTCATAGGGGGTCATATGATTGTTGGGTTTTTCTCTGTATCTATGAAGCACCTTGAGGCGACTTTTGTTGTGATTTGGCGCTATATAAATAAAATTGAATTGAATAGACCATTAGTGAAAATACTAGGAATCCAATGTTTATCAGTTACATAGAGGATAATTAAAAGTAGGTAAATAGGTAACATATGGAGGCGTTTCACTAAGTGTTCTTTTTCGGTCATTCCAGCCAAAACGGACCCCAATTTTAAGGCCTTTCTGGATGAACGAAACCCCAAGCAGCAGCACTCTTCCACACTGGAGTCTTACCTAATCAAACCCATACAGAGGGTTCTCAAGTATCCCCTCCTGCTGAAGGAGCTCTTCTCGCTCACAGACCCAGACAGTGAAGAACATTACCACCTCGACGGTAAGACAAATTCTTATAGCAGATCTCAAAAATATGTACAATCCCAACAACCCGCCTCATAACGCGATTTGTGCTGGACTGCAGTTGCCATGAAAGCCATGAACAAGGTTGCCAGCCACATCAATGAAATGCAGAAGATCCACGAGGAGTTTGGAGCTGTGTTTGATCAGCTTATCACAGAGCAGAGCAGTGAAAAGAAAGAGGTAGATCGGAGAAACCTGGCTTGGTTCTGTTATGTTAACCAAAAATGACACGCAATTGGAGCAGATTGGTTGATTATTTCGTTCCAATTACCAGGTTGCTGATCTGTCAATGGGCGATCTGCTTCTCCACAACACTGTGACATGGATTAACCCACCTGCCTCCTTAGGAAAATGGAAAAAAGAACCCCAGATGGCTACATTTGGTATGGCAGGATTGTTGATTATGTAATAAATGAATAATAAGTGTATGTATGCTGTTTGGATTCCACCTAAAAATGTCAAAACATCTGATGAAAAATGACAAATTGACTGTGATGGCACAGTCACACACGTTGTGTAAAGCGTGCACATGCATCAGGGCACATTTTGGAAAGAACTGCCTAGTAATTATGGAAAAATTCAAATGCCTTACACTCCATAAGTGACAGATTAGCAGCATTTGACAACATTTCAGTTAACTGTAATGTGGGTTGCATAGCAGTGCAATAGTTAGCACTGTTGCCTCACAATGAGAAAGCTTAGTCAGTTAAGGTCTCCCTGTGTGGAGTTTGCATGTTCTTCCTTTGCCCGTGTGGGTTTTCTTTAGGCTCTCTGGCTTCCTTTCACATCCAAAGACAGGCATGTTTGGTTAACTGGTGATTCTGAATTCCCCAATAATGTGAGGTAGACCAAGTACTTGGTCTAGAATAAAGTGCTGTAAAAATGTAGTGCTGTAAAAAAAGGTAGTCTAAAGTGCTTTGAGTAGTCAGACGGGCTAAAAAAAACCCATGTGTATTAGTTGCCCCCCGACTTCTGACCATATATAGTATTAATAATAACAACAATGGTACTAATAATAATATTAACTAAGGTTTGGATAACCCCAAGGATGCTTTACAGAAGAGTAAAAATGAACTAAAACATATAAATAAACAAAAAAGTCTTTTCATTTTAGCAAGAATTGTTCACAATTGTGCACAAAAAAGAGACCAGTAACCCTTCCTATGTAGTTTTTAATGAACAGACCTGTTGTTAACTTCAAAGTTACATATGTTGATTTGACATGTGACCTGAACCCCAGTGATTACTAAGTCTTTTTTTCCACCAATGCTTTCTAGTGTTCAAAACAGCAGTGGTCTTTGTTTGCAAGGAGGGGTCCAAGCAGAAGAAGAAAATGGTAGGTTTTCACAAAAACAGGATTCCATCAGCAACACCAAACCCCAATCGCAAACACATTGTTGACTTGCCTTTCCTGTGGACCATTTTTTGTCTGTAAAAACAAAAAAAAAAAATTCTTTACTTGACTGAAGGGAGGTTCCCACCGGGTCTCTGTATCTTCTGAAGAAAAAGATCCCTTCAGATTCCGTCACATGATCCCAACTGATGCCCTTCAAGTCCGGTCTATGACCAATGCAGGTATAGTAGATTACAAACTTCAGTAGCACACTAGTTCTAGCTTCAGTCCGACTAATGATTATCTCACAATATATTACCAGATTTCTACGTATATGAGACATTAGTGATGATTTCTCCCTCAGATGGCGAGGGCTCTGCTGTGTGTGAGATTATCCACACAAAATCGGAGTCAGAAGGAAGACCAGAAAGGACATTTCACTTGTGCTGCAGGTGAGGATTTCTGCTAAAGGAGGTTCAATTACACTGCAGATTACAGCTTGCCCACTACTGATAAAGTCCAGTCTGCTATCTAACGAAGTGACAAACTGTCTACCTTTCTCAGCTCTCCAGAGAGCAGAAAAGACTTTGTGAAGACAGTCCACTCCATCTTGCGAGAAAAGCATCGCCGGCAGCTCCTAAAAACAGAGAGCTTACCACTCAACCAGCAGTATGTACCCTTTGGAGGAAAACGGCTGTGTGCTCTGAAGGGAGCCCGCCCCACTATAAATAGAGCAGGTAAATGCCAGTCTGTAGATGCATTAACCCAACAGCTTCAAGTGCACAATTTATTTTTGACAGACAGGCAGAATCCTGTGGTTTTATCCTGAGTTTTTCATTTAAGGTTTTAACCAGTATTGTAGGAAGATAATTACTTTCAACCAAACTCCAAAGGGATGTACTCAAAGTAGTAAGATCATAATAATTTATCTCTCTGATGTTCTGGGGTTTTGCAGCATCTGCCCCGACTAGGACTCTCGGCCGAAGGAAGTTAGTGCGCAACCGTTTCACCATAGACACGGATATTGTTTTTGATGGTGATCCTGAACAGCAAGACCTCGTTTCACCAGAGGAGCCTGGCTCAAAACGGTCCCAGCAGGATGAGGAACCAGATCAGCAGCAGCAGCAGCAGCAGCAGCAGTCTGACTTGGCAGGTGACACAGACCGCTGGGTGGAAGAACAATTCGACCTAGAAGAATACGAAGATCAAGAAGAGGTGAAGGAAACTGACATCCTCAGTGACGACGACGACTTCTGCCAGACACCAACACCTGCGTCCATTGAGACTGACCTGGAGGCCCCAGTCATGGCTTTGACCTTGGAGGGTGTGGAAAGAGAGAAGATTAAATCCCCAACAGCCAGTGAGACATCTGACATGGCGAAGCAGAGAACCATGATCAATGACAAGACGGAGGATCAAAATCAGAAGGAGAAGGATGAGATTTGGGTAAGAAGGGAGCAATCAGGTTTATCCCCAGACTGTGCCACATAAAAGCAGATGCCAGAAGATAGACAGCGAGTGTTCTAGACAGCTTTACATGGGCTCCATAAAAACAAGTCATCACAAACAATGCATGAGCATTGATGTATATTGCACAGCTAGTAGAAGATATACCTTTCTTTATCTTATGCTGAATGCTTTTTTTTGTACAGGTAAGAATATTAGTGGAGCAATACAGGAATCCAGAGTGAGGGAGCTTTTCCTGAATCGAATGCTGTTACAGGAAAGTCAAGTGTAAGCTTTGAGGGTTGAAATAATGGTACAATCACAGAGTCTAATCAGTTGCTTTGATTGGCATGGTTTGCACATTTGGGCGGCATTCTTTAGTCCTGCCTGCTGTTGCCAAATTTGGGTATTGTGAGAACATAAATATTTGTTATGTCTGTGTTACTCAGAGATATTATCATAGTTAAGGGCTGTATATTATTTGTCCTTAAAGAAATAGAACAATTAATTGCAAAGGACCGTTGTCTTGCATAGTTTACTATACTTGTGGATTTTCACATGAATATACACTGACATGTTTTGAGTACAGACTTCCTGATGTATTTGATTTTGATTTGCTGTTTATTAACTTAAAGCTATCTTTTTACTCGGAGAGACAGCTTGTTCTTTTTTTGTTACATTTAATAGGATAATAGTGGAATTATGTAAAACTCCCCTTGTCAAAGAAGCAAGGGGATTTCATTGTTTTGATTTGGCATAATCCTGTTTTACTTGAATTTGGCTGTTTCACGTGTCTTTGTTTACTGTGAAACCGTTTTGGTGACATTTACTTTTCCTCTTCAGTATTACCACTCATACACATCGATACTTAACACTCCACTTGGAACCACTCAGTATTGTACATAATACATCTGGGGTCTGTTTCAGAAAGCAGGTTTAGTAAAATAGCTGACATTGTTAACCCTGTCACAAGAGAAAAAGTCAACAGTAGGTTTTCTTTAACAAATCTGTCCAGGAGTTTCTCCCTAAAGAAGGGCCTTGGATTCCCAGACAGATACGCCTTAATAAATGTGACTGTGTGGACATTTAGGCGCCTGTCAGGTTGTGAACCACTTCAAAGCACTGGAACATTTACCTTGTATTACTGTAGTAATCACAGTTTAGCACCAATTTGTATCAACATTTAGACACATCAAATACTCATTCATTAAACATGTGTCATGTAACGAGGAGTGAATAATGTTCATGATTACATGATTGTGTAAATACATGTCAGTAGAGCTGCAAATGAAATGACTAAGACTCTAAAAATAAACTAGCTATAGTTTAAAAGTGAGTTTTTACATATAAGCTGATATTGGTTTAGTATGGTCTGACAGCATTACATGTTGAGATATTTACAAACTTTAAAATACATCGGCTCACTATCATTAAATCTAGAGCCCATAGCTAAGAATTCCCATTCAGTTTGAACCTAGGCACAACCTCATATCCATATTTTATTCGCTTTATTTATTTCTGTCCCCATCGATTGAACCAGCCTTTTTTGAACCCTATCTCAGGGTTTATCAGTTCAGAGTTCAGGGTAAGCTTAGAGTTTGTAAACCTGCTTCCTGAAAGAGACTTCAGCTTCTTTAAAAAATGTCTTGTGTGTTCAAAATGATTGTTCACTAGTATTGGAATACAATGCAATGTTCTTATTTATTCATATGTAAATTAATTTGTTAGCACCAAACACAGTTGTTTTTTTTTTGTTTGTTTGTTTTTGTTTTTTTCCACTGAGAAAGTCCAAATTTGCTCAAGCAATCAAGGGAAAGACTTGCCGTGTGCAAAATGAAAGAAGTCATACTTGTAAACAATTCATTGTGCTACTAAGACTGCGTTTTTATTACTGTGTGTATATAGAAATGTACTGATATCATAATAAAAACAGTTGTTTCCTACTTATAATTTAACATGTGTGGTTGGTGTGGTTTTAATCAGCAGCCTCATTTACTCCCTGCAGCTCAGCAGATACCAAGTCTACAGGACCATTTTGTGATGGGAGAAAACAAAAATGTCAAGTCGACATGCTTGTAAACAACAGAACTAAGTGACTAATCGATGCTCAGCTACCTTAAAGCAACACTTAGAGACTGACTGCAATTGCAACAAGTGGAAAACTTAAAGCTGAACTTTAGAAGACATTAAGAGCCACTCAGAGTGTTTGCTAGCTTCGGCTCACTAAGTGTCTGAGTGATGGTGCGCAACCTAAATCGCCATTAACAGAGAAAACACAAAAATGTCTGCAGTCAGTGTTTAGTGTTCACATAACAGGAATGAAGCAAGCTGAGAATTATTAACAACGATTGATTTAATCTAAATCTATACATTCTATAACTGGATATAGAAAATGAACACCGTACTTTCCAATATGCCTCCTCTAAATGAGTAATTTGAGGTGTGGTCATTACATGGACATTTTTTCTAATGAGAAACTATTGCATTTCAGTGCTAGTGAGTCATTTCCTATTTCGTTAAAGCTCTTTTTGCCAGTCAGGTTTTTTGAGAAATACAAAGGCGGGTGCAACAGATGAGCAAGGGGGAACGGTGGCCAAAAAATTCAGGAAGTGCATGAGCAAAGATAAACAATGGTTGCAGGAAGACCCTTCTCTGGCATCTGCTTTTTGCACACAACCTTAAAAAAGATCAAATCACAACAATATGAACTGGAACGTGTTTTAGCAAACTGATACTGAAGGGCTATTGTGTTTTAAACGGTCTACTGTCTTAAGCGGGTGAAACACTGCTGCAAAAAGCACATGGAACAAGAGTTCAAAAGAACAAATCTACATTCCAGATTACAGAATGCCAAAAATAGAAAATGTAAGTTTAAATTGTCTATTAAAGGTAACGTCCTCTTGTACATTAGTCAAAACATTACATCTGTAACCCTGTTATGAGCTGTAGACAACTGTCTTCCACCATTGTTGAATTCTCTGCTTCCTTGGAAAAGAACAATTTCTTCAGTATTTTCAAGCTAACATCAGGAAGAATGGCAGCACTCTACAATCAGTGGGTACCTTATCTCTTTTATAACTGAGCTCTCTGCCCCCCACCCCCAGCCAGCACATCCTTGTCAATCACCACCCCCAACACAAAAGCTCTGGTGCTCCTTTTAGATCAAGGGGAAAGATCTCTTCAGACTTACAGCCTTGTGATGTGAAGCAATACAGTACAGTTCTGAATGACACGACTCCTTGATTAAATATCTGCCAAGAGATAAATGGAACCATCCTAATTTATGGGATTATTTATCTTTTAATATCTCTATTTATAATCTTTATGTATTCATAAAAGGATATTACAAAGCAACTAATAAATGAATGATGAAAGAAAATCAAAGACTAAATCTAAAATCAAAAGAAACAGCCAAAACATTAGAAGAGGCCAAATGACCCATGTGGTACAAACACATTAGCCAGCTCAGCAACACCAAAAGGACTGAAAAGCCACAGAAAGCGAAAAATATGGGGAAAGAAAGGAACATTTATGGCATAGGCATGTAAGGCTTATTGATGATGTGACTAGTGATAGAAGTAGCAGGATGAATTCTGTACATGTGTACACATGTACAGGGCTGTACTCTCCTCTGTTTTAGCCAAATGCTGCTAGCCGGATTATATGGTGATTTAAGGTGCAAATGGATAATGACCCAAAGCATTTTGCAAAAGCAAACCAACAGTTTCTCAAAGCAGAGAACTGAAATATTCTCCAGTGTCACGACAGTCCCCTAAGCTCAACTCAACACAGCGTGCTTTTAAAGAGTTGTTAAATACCAAACTAAATGCAGAGAGCTGCACAAAGAAGCAGTAAATGTTTGGCTGGCAGAGCGTTTCCAGCGAAGAAACACAGTTCTAGGCTGTTGAAAATGGGGGGCTATGTACAAAAATAGCTGTAATTGCTAAAGAAATAATTATGGACCGTAAAACACAAAAAACAAGTCAGCAGGTGGGGCTGTTCTGTAGCAGTAGGTACCAGGTACCTTTTAACCTACTTCTATGTGTATTGTCTTAAGACAAACAATGCTACATTTCTACTAATCTATAAAACAGGGCTTTGCCTTGCATTAGATTTTAAAAATACTAAGTGCAAAACAAGATTTTAAGCTTGGTATTAAGGCTTAAAATATGGTTCTGCACCATATTGTATGGATAGCACAGAACATTTGGAATCTTAAACTATGCAATGTTTCTTATACAACAGATAAGAAATAATTGTCTTGTCCTTCCCCAATCGCCCACACTTAGATTGGAAGTCTTCATTTGAAGTAGTTCACCAAACAGTGGATAATGCGTAACATCCCTAAAGAGGTGCCTGCTTCTCACTCTAATGTACACTGTTTATTCATGCGCCATTTGAATGCTGGTAATTGCTAGCAAGATCAGTTTGGCTTCCTGCTTCCAGTGGCTCCTGCTACTGACACCCAAACTTCAGGATGGAGTGTAAGGTGTATGTTTCTCTCCTGGCCCTGACTCCTGAGCTGCAGCCAGCAAGGGGGCTGACGTGCTGCTCTCTGGCATTGGTTAGCCTCCTGCTGCTCAGTCAAATGAGTCTGCAGTGGACATCATCCATCTGAAACAATCAGCAAGCTAACCAGTTGGTCCTCATGATTCTAATGAGCTGTATTAGGTTCCTTATCCCTCTATCATCGAAAGGTCACGTTACCCAATGCTGATCAATGCCAAGCATAGGGAGCTTGGAGAGGTTTTCTACACTAGAATAATTTTTCTCAGCACTACATTTTGCATATATAGTTAAAAAAAAAAAGAAAAGAAGCAGAAGTACAAACAAATTACATCGTGCACTTTTCCAAATACTTATGGACTAACGAAAGAAATCAGCAGGTGGTGCTGCGGATTAGGTATCCACTGAACCTGCTTTATGTGTAACATCCAGAGGCAGACTAAACTAAGTTTCTAGAGTAATCTAAGTAAGAACTAATATCTCTAAATTTGACAAATTAGCACTTTTGGGGTAAAAGAAAATTGTATACACCACTTATAACACTTAACATCTCCAAGCAAGCACCCATTTTCCACTCTGACGTATGCGGTTGTTTCGTGTGATGTTTATGTGCCAGCGCTTACTTGGAGGCTCAGTATTGGTGTCAAGCCTTTGTGTTTTAGTTCTGATGTTCCTGAAAAAAATATTTTGCTGTATGCACATTGGTTAATTTGTTTTATTGTTTTTACTAATAATAAAAATATTAGGAGTAATAGTAATATTATGCAACTGCAGTTTATACGGTACTATACTGTAGAACAAGGGAGTCCACATGTTTTTAACCATAATGAAATGCAGAAAATACTGAGAGGTTAATGCTCACAAACACTGAGATTTTAAATTTATCACAGATTTTTCTAATTTAGTTATAGTTTTTTTTCCCCATCTTATAATCTATATACAAGAAACCATAAGCCATCTTATTTAGCTTTATGAGAATGATTACTCTAGTAACTGTTTTACCAAATTTAAAGACTAACTCATTTCAGTTGAAGCAGTAAAAGAATTATCAGCCTTCTTCCTGGAATGTGTAGTCATATTTACATTCAACAGGTGCCACACTGCATCTACAATCTTGTACCATTTTATCTGAGTTGAATCTATATTTTCTATATTTAATCTATATACATTTTTTAATTAAAATTGATCTAAAATCAAAATTCACAGCTGTGAATACACACTACAACATAGGTTTCTTCACAGCTGCAGGTTTCTCCCTATGAGGATACATGTTTACATTCAAAGCAGGTGAGGATGTGATGATGGTATCACTCAGCAAACCTGTCCAGCAGGTTTTGCAGTTTCTGTTCCTGTTTTATGACCTCTCCTGTTACATCTCTCTCTCTGTCATTCTTTGTCTCACCTGCTTCTCAGAAACGAGGTGAGCAGCAGGGCATTGCACGTCCTAGACCAGGTTTAAATAAAGGAGTGGCTTTTTCACCTTGTAATTCCCTGCTGTTTTTTTCCCTCTTTACCTGAAATCAGACGGACAGTCTCCCTTGTAAATCGTGCCAAATACCTGGCACAATTCAGGAAAACAAAATCGACTTAAATGTCTAGAAAGCATCCTTCTACGAACAAATTAATCTATACTTTCAATCACAGGTGGTAAATAATACCGGGTTCAATGGCCACAACAGATCATTTTGCTTACATCTGATGTATTATATACACAAAAAATGTAGCTTTGAATGTGAGCTCTTGTTGCAGGGAAATGGGACCATCTGGATGTAATCATCTGTATGTGGGCTTGCATTGAAAACAGTGAATGCGTTGCTTCTGAGAATGACTAAACATAAATTTTTTCTTGGATTTTTTTCAATATTCAACAGGCTAATTCATTGCTGTTCACTTCAAGGCTTGTATTACTTGTAATACTTAGTCTAGTTACTCCAGGCTTTGTTTGGGTGGCCTTGGAATATATTTATAACACATAAGACCCAAACCAATCTTATAAGAATTTTACAAGCTGCCACTGTATAGTAAAATGGCCTGTAAATGGCCTGTATTTGTATAGCGCTTTACTAGTCCCTAAGGACCCCAAAGCGCTTTACATATCCAGTCATCCACCCATTCACACACACATTCACACACTGGTGATGGCAAGCTACAGTGGGGCAAAAAAGTATTTAGTCAGCCACCGATTGTGCAAGTTCCCCCACTTAAAATGATGACAGAGGTCAGTAATTTGCACCAGAGGTACACTTCAACTGTGAGAGACAGAATGTGAAAAAAAAATCCATGAATTCACATGGTAGGATTTGTAAAGAATTTATTCGTAAATTAGGGAGGAAAATAAGTATTTGGTCACCTCAAACAAGGAAAATCTCTGGCTCTCACAGACCTGTAACGTCTTCTGTAAGAAGCTTTTCTGTCCCCCACTCGTTACCTGTATGAATGGCACCTGTTTGAACTCATCATCTGTATAAAAGACACCTGTCCACAGCCTCAAACAGTCAGACTCCAAACTCCGCCATGGCCAAGACCAAAGAGCTTTCGAAGGACACCAGGAAAAGTATTGTAGACCTGCACCAGACTGGGAAGAGTGAATCTACAATAGGCAAGCAGCTTGGTGTGAAAAAATCAACTGTGGGAGCAATCATCAGAAAATGGAAGACATACAAGACCACTGATAATCTCCCTCGATCTGGGGCTCCACGCAAGATCATCCCGTGGGGTCAAAATGATCATGAGAACGGTGAGCAAAGATCCCAGAACCACACGGGGGGACCTGGTGAATGACCTGCAGAGAGCTGGGACCAAAGTAACAAAGGTCACCATCAGTAACACACTACAACGGCAGGGAATCAAATCCCGCAGTGCCAGACGTGTTCCGCTGCTGAAGCCATTGCATGTCCAGGCCCGTCTGAAGTTTGCCAGAGAGCACATGGATGATACAGCAGAGGATCGGGAGAATGTCATGTGGTCAGATGAAACCAAAGTAGAACTTTTTGGTATAAACTCAACTCGTCGTGTTTGGAGGAAGAAGAATACTGAGTTGCATCCCAAGAACACCATACCTACTGTGAAGCATGGGGGTGGAAACATCATGCTATGGGGCTGTTTTTCTGCCAAGGGGACAGGACGACTGATCCGTGTTAAGGACAGAATGAATGGGGCCATGTATCGTGAGATTTTGAGCCAAAACCTCCTTCCATCAGTGAGAACTTTCAAGATGAAACGAGGCTGGGTCTTCCAACATGACAATGATCCAAAACACACCGCCCGGGCAACAAAGGAGTGGCTCCGTAAGAAGCATTTGAAAGTCCTGGAGTGGCCTAGCCAGTCTCCAGACCTCCGAAACCAGTATGATAACATTACAGGAATGCTGATAGTATCGCAGTTTTAAAGCTTTGTAAAAGAGGTGCACTGGGCAGTGTTTTCATTAGACAAGAGACGAGAGACGAAACTTTATCCTTCCAAACAATGCAGGCAAAATCTGAGATTTTAGCACTGGTCCTGGGCGCCCTGGGCTTATGTGGGACAATAGTCACCACTTGTCTGCCCCATTGGAGGGTTTCTGCCTTCATCGGTGCCAACATCATCGTCATGGAGGAGCTCTTAGAGGGCTTGTGGATGAACTGCTACCGACAGGCTAACATCAACATCCAGTGCAAGGTGTATGACTCGCTGTTAATTCTCCCACCAGAGCTGCAGGCAGCGAGGGGGCTCATGTGTGTCTCCATAGTCCTGGCTTTCATCTCGTTGTTGCTCACAGGATTCGGGATCCAGAAGAGCAGCTGTTGTGGTGACAATTTAAAGAGTAAGAATATCACCTATGCATTAGGAGGGATTCTGTTTCTACTTTCCTTTTTGACCACACTCATCCCCGTAAGCTGGGTGGCCCATACTGTCATCAGTAACTTCTATAACCCGACAACGCTGGATGCTCAGAAGCGGGAGCTGGGATTGTCCCTCTTCATTGGCTGGGCCACTTCTGGTGTTTTGCTAATCACCGGGATCATTGTGCTGGTTAGGTACAGCAAACGCAGTGCAAAGGAAGATCAGCGCTACATTGAAGCATATCATATGGTGAAAAGGAATGAACAGAAGGCGGACAGTGTTGACTTTTCAAGAGCGAAATCTAGTTTTCATACAAATCAGGAATATGTGTAAATAACTGTACTGCAGTGTACTAATTGCATATTAGATGTCTCTCCGTATATTTATGAGCAACATGTGTTTTATTTGCAATGATATATTTAAATCAATATGTAACCATGTTCTATTGTACTATGCATTTGTCTTGTCTGCACTGTTTGGTTTACAGATGCAGCAAAAATATTCGGTTAATATGCTGTACACGAATAAACAACATTGCCTGTGTTTAAAGTAATATAATTTTTGGCAAATCTATATTATCACTGATCAACAATACACTGCTTGCAGTGGCTATCACCGATCAACTTCAATCTTAATGCAGCTCTTACTCCAATGACCCTGAGAATGTCATCACTGTTTTTAAGTACTTTTTTGGCTGCAAGTCTGTATTTATTTAAGTCATTTTTGTTGTGCTTAATGATGAATTTCTCATCTGAGACATGACAAATGCAACTGCTTCCCTGTCTTATTTCATTATATTTCATGATCTAATAATCCCGCCAACCAAGTGAACAGATAATTTATTAAAATCTTTAATTCAGTTTGTTTGTGTGATTCAATTCATAGAATTTCTACTTTTTTGTGGAAAGCAAATACTTGACCAACACTCCATTCAGGTATTTTTCTTGTACTAAAAACCTAAGGTGGAAAAGTGAAAACAGCCAATGAAGAAGTGCCTCATTTTCACATTTGACAGAACAGAAACTAAAATGTTTCTGTGGCTGCAACAAGGGAACGACCCTGTGTGATAATGACAAAAGGCCCTCCCTCTCAGGTTTCTTTGTGCGACACCTTTTCATCAGCTCGTCTTACGTGTAGAGAAGCAGTGCGTTTCACATCTGTGATCATCCACCCATCAGCTTTCTGTTTGTGAGATGGAGTCGTTTCCTACGCCCATTAGTGTAGTTGGATGCTACAGTTGTTATATTAGTTTTATTCATTTTTTCAACATTTATAGCAAGTCTTTTTTATCTGGCAAATCCTTTCAAATGATAAAACTGGCCACACATTGCATTAGTTAATTTTAAGTTAGCACATGTAATAGTACTGAGATATTACATCGTATGTTCACAATACATTTTCCCTATGCTAAATGTTCTCTAAAATTACGTCAAGTATTTCCGTGTAGTATTAAAAATATCTTACATACTTTTCATTAACTTTGACTTTTTTTGCTTGATTTTTTTTTAAAATATGATGTTGATTAAACCTTGATGTTACTGTGGTAACAAGATTTAGTGATTTTTAATAACTAAAAACTAACGACTGATCATTAGTACTGGAGGTATTCAAAACAAGCAGCACTCCTTTGTGTCTCGCCATTTATCTGATGGCTCTGAAGCAGCTTAACCAGTAAGGCTGCATTGCATCATTAGCATAGTTTTTGTGGGTGTATAAGTTCCTCAACTTGTTGTTGTTCTCAGATTTTTCTCTTCAGCTGTATAAGTGCACCAGAAGGTTGAGATTAAGCTTTCTGTGTTAACCAGAATGGCCACTTACACTGCTTACAGTGGCTACAGCAAGCCACCTCAATCTTATGTTGGCAGTTACTACGATGGGAAGCCGGCGCTGACAAATGGAGAGTACGGAGAGTATGGGGACTCTGTATATGAGGAAAAGAAGAAAATTGAAAAACGGAAGCAACAAAATGCTATCTGCTGTGAGGTAGTAGCTCTCATCATTGGCTTCATTGGACTAATTGGCGTTGCCGCTGTGACGGGCCTGCCGATGTGGAAGGTAACAGCCTTTATTCAGGAGAACATTATTGTCATGGAGACCCGCTGGGAGGGTTTGTGGATGAACTGCTACAGACAAGCCAACATCAGAATGCAATGTAAAGTGTACGATTCCCTGCTGTTTCTGCCTCCTGATCTCCAGGCTGCCAGGGGTCTGATGTGCAGCTCTGTGGCTCTGACCACCTTCGCCCTTATTGTTTCAGCAGTGGGGATGAAATGCACAAAAGTGGTGGACCACCGGGCTCGTACCAAGCATATTGTTCTTGTGGCTGGTGGCTGCCTGTTCCTCATGGGTTGCCTTACAACCATAATTCCCGTGTCCTGGACAGCCCATGTCATCATCCAAGATTTTTACAACCCTCTACTGATTGATGCCCAGCGTAGAGAGCTCGGGGAGGCCCTTTACATTGGCTGGGTGACTTCAGCGTTGCTTTTCAGTGCCGGAGTGATCCTGCTTTGCCGCCATGCTCCCCGCACCCAAGATCCAGATGAAAGGTTTCAATACAACCCCACAGGAAGCTTCTACCAACCCGCATACACCAACCAGCCAGCATACACCTACCAGCCAGCATATACCTACCAGCCTGCTTACTCTGCAGCCCCACCAGGATCTGTGATATACGCACCAAGTCAATACTAAAGATTTTTGGACTTTTTTTAAAATAAACTTGCCAAAATTTGGCACATTTGATGAGGAGAACTGATTAACTGTCGTTCACTTGAAACAACCAGATATTTCTTTACTTATCAAAGTGTACTGCAAATACTCCGAATCATTATGGACTTGAATGTGTTTCGATGCTGACAAACTGCTGGATTTCTATATTCCTTGTTTGGGGTTTTTTTTTTTAACCCTTTTGCTTAACTCACACTAAATTATATTCTAGCACAGTATGTGTAATCTATTACATCTGTTAATGTTACAACAATTGCATGTTGATATTGCGTTCTTTACAGTTTCTGACTTGCTCTCCAAGAACAAATTGTCAACTAGGCCCTTTTTTCAGATTGTAAACCAGTGATTTGTTTTCAACACTGTTATAAATTAAAATATTACATACAAGTTTTTTCAAAATGCTGGCCAAAATATCTGGCCAAATTTGTTTTTTTCCTAATAAAGTAAATGGCTTGTAAAAGAGAATCTTGTTGTATTTTTTTCCCCAATGTCTAACACAACAGTACATAGCTGATCAAGAAGTTAAAGGTGCATTATAATGTAAGCAGTGTTTCAGTGCTGACAAATGATCTTAAATTTGTTGTAAATTTCCAAAACCTCCAACTGAAACTGCACTTTCTTCACTCACTAGTGAGCAAATGGAAATATATGTCATTTCTATTGTAGTGTGTGGAAATGTGCCTAAACTAGTAAAACCAGGCTGTTTACACAGATCCACCCACTGTACAAACCTACCAGGTGACTTTATTTCAACCAAACAGGAATTGGTTGCTTTTTTTTTTTTTTTCCCTGAGAGGAGAGTGACACAAGAGACCCAGACAAGAAATCCAGTACTGACAGTCATGCATGTGTAACATTTGAGACCCTTAAAGCAAACCAAAATATATAAGAATATTAAAAAAATATACAAACGCACACACGCACGTACAAATTGTTTCCTTTTCACGGTACTTCTAAAATGTACTTATCAAATGTATAAAAAAAAATGTTGAATATTTGTCATAATTTGCCATACTTTGTTCTTTTCCCCCCCGCCGTTCTACTACTACTCATATTCTGTTAAAACTACACATCTCTCATATCTTTCATACACACACAGAAGCAGACTTCCCCCGACCCCACTGTTTGTCTTGTCTGTTGTGCGCTCCTGTCTTTAACAGTGTGCTTTACAAAAATGGGGGACAAAGAGTTTTGTCCATTGCTGTTATTTTGTGTCTCCAGTTCCCCTACATGCCCATGTACCATGAGGCCCTCCACAATAGCAGTAAATGATTAAAAATAAAGATGAAGTAATAAACAGGAAGTGAATCAGAACTGATTTTTGATCTGTAACTATAACTGGTAATACATTAACAGAGTATGTTTACCAGTGATACATTTGACGATTCTGAACATGCCCCCATTGTTAAGAAACACCTCGTCGTTTTGTCTTCTTTTAAACCGAAGTCCAAGAATGTAAACTGAGACTTCTGAGTAAACAAAGGGGGAAGCTTAGAGCAGCTACTGGGTTGCTGTACAAAGAATTAAAGGCCCAAGGGATTCAGTTTCCTAGCAACATGTCACAATTCCCACTACCTCCCATTCTGGTGTTATGTCCACAGGGAGGAGGGTGTACAGGTAAACATGAATCTGCTCCTCCTCCATCGGGATGCAAAGCCACTCCACAGAGAAAACCTACTGCTTCCTACAGCAGTTACACTGTGTCCGCACACTATTGCTCTTCTGAGCTTGGATGAGTAAGTGAAGAACAGGATGGCAAACTCAGCACTGGAGATTGTGGGTCTTTTAGTATCCCTAATCGGGCTGATCGGGGCAGCAGCAACTACAGGAATGCCTATGTGGCGCGTCACAGCCTTCATTGGAGACAATATCATCGTGTTTGAGACTCTGTTTGAGGGCTTGTGGATGAATTGCTACCAACAGGCAAGCTTCAGGATGCAGTGTAAAGTGTACGACTCTCTCCTGGCCCTGACTCCTGACCTGCAGGCGGCAAGGGGGCTTATGTGCTGCTCTCTGGCACTGAGTGGTCTTGGTGTGCTGATCAGTCTGATAGGCATGCAGTGCACATCATGCATCCAAAACAATGATCGAGCTAAGCGGCTGGTTCTCATCATTGCTGGTAGCATGATCATATTGGGTTGCTTCTGTGTCCTCATCCCCGTCTCCTGGACGGGTCACGTCATCATCACTAACTTCTACAACCCCTTGCTGATCGATGCCCAGCGGAGAGAGCTTGGAGCAGCTCTCTACATTGGCTGGGTAACTTCGGCTTTCTTGTTTGCTGGAGGATGCATTTTTATTTGCTGTAATATACAGTCGGATGACAAAGATTCAGAGCGATACCTATACTCCAAGGCCTCAGACTATTCGGTCTACCCTCAACAGCCACTACAGCCTCTACAGCCTCAACAACTGATGACGCTTCCCCAACCACGATCTCAGCCAATGCTATCAAGATACCCATCGTCTGTCTACAGTTACCAGTCCAGATATCCCTCTGTACACAGTGCACACAGTGGGGTCGCGTTTCTGTAAACACTTATTTTTATTTTTGTTTTTTTTAATTGATCAGAAACTGCATTTCAGGTTTAAGAGAAAATGTGTGTGAACCAATACACCATTTCTACTGCGTTATGTGTATTAATTCAATTTTATACTAACAGCCTTATATTTTATACAAATGCTTAAAAAAAAGTGTACATTTATGCTGTATATAACAATTTAATTCAATCTTTAACCACTGAAAATTATTAAAAAGTTGACTTACTGTAAAACATGCACTTTGTTAATGGGACATGTCATCTCTGAAAAACAAGCGTAGTTGTAACTACATTTAACCCTCTCAGGCTCAAATTAAGTTTTTGTTGCTAATGCACAAAAGAATACCTGCAGTGGTACTTGTGAGTAAAAAAAACTCATAAAATATGCATGTGGGGTAATCAGGTTGTTAGCTTTTAACTGTTGCAAATCTGCAACGCCTGCCTTGAGAGCGTTAAAGCTTTAGTCATTTCAAAAAATATTTCTTAACTGTGTCTGAGCTGTGCTGCTAAAAAAGAAAAGAAACAGCTCAAACTCATCTCTGTGGCACAAATAGTCTCTCATTGTCACATTGTCACATTCTGTTTCTTCTTTTTTTTTTTGTTAATCGTTACTAATCAGTTTCAACTAGTATTCAAATCAAAAGTAATAACTAAATGATGGCAGGTGTAGAAGTAGTACAAGAAAAGACCAACAAACACATAACGCTTCATGTGTGAAATGAAAAGAAGAAACAGTTTTCATTTTTCATTATGAGAATTTCACTGGAAAGTAAATGCATCTATCTAAAATACCTCCCAAACTAGGACGTTTATGGCGTTTATGGTGTTTGCTTAACCAAAAAAATCCTGAATCTGTTTAAGTTGGCCGGGTAAAGAGGAAATAGTTACATAAAAACAAGATACTAGGTTAAGGCTACTTGCTTAAGGTGTGGCAGCATAGCCAGATAGTTACAAAGAAAACATTGAGACAACGGCATAATCATATGATCCAAATTTGCAAGTCACTTTGAATAGAAAACCAAGCAGACTGTGTTAAACATTTCTGTCTCTGTTCAATAGAATACGACTTCTTAATCGAACAGGTCGCTTAATTTCAGTTTTAGTAAGTTCAAATGTAAACTGTACAACTTGAACTTCAAAATAAAACAGTAATGTCACTGCTGTTGGGTAACGCAAATACTTGTGACGTAAGGACAATGTAGTGTTTATTGTTGCTTGAGGTTTCGCACAATAATTTCTGAAGCCATAATGAATACATGTTGACAAGTTCTGTACATAATTTAAACTTAGACATCTAAACTGTAACTATCTAGAACAAACTGTATTTGGCCTGTGTTATGTGAGATCCCCCTCATTTCACTATCCTCTAAGGTCATCTCTGCTCCCCTGTGGACAATATAAGAACTACATGCGCTGTACTAAACTGTACCACATATTAATGTTTGCTTCTGGGTTGTACCGCATCTAAAGAGTAAGAAAACATGGCAAATAATTAAAATTAAAATAAAAAAAAATAGTGCTTGGTGTTGTCTTGTTTTGTGTGTACAGTGTTGGAGAAAGTAATGACTGACCCCTATCATCTGAGAACCATAAACACAAAATAAGCAGACCTCCTGCTACCCTCATCCCTCTAAACCAATCAGGTGAATGCAGGGCCTCTTACCCATAACAAACTGTCTCGTACAGCAAGCAACTGTTGTGGATGAGAGCCATTCTAATTCTGGATTTAACCACAACTGGAGTTTTGGAGATTTAACCATGATTCAAGGTGCTTCAGAGCTAGCTGCAATATGCGTGGGCTTGGTTGGCTTGATCGGTGCCTCGGCTACCACGGGGTTGCCCATGTGGAAGGTGACCGCGTTCATCGGAGAAAACATAATTGTGATGGAAACCCGCTGGGAAGGCCTATGGATGAACTGCTACAGACAAGCCAACATCAGAATGCAATGTAAGGTTTATGACTCCCTGCTGTATCTGCCCCCTGAATTACAGGCTGCCAGGGGTCTGATGTGCTCTGCTGTGGCCTTGTCAGCGGTGGGGCTTCTTGTGGCTCTGGCAGGAATGCGATGTGTGTCCTGTATTCGGGGTAATGATTGGGCTAAGACCATTATATTGATGGTTGCAGGGGTTATGCAGTTCATGGCGTGCATCTGTGTCTTTATCCCAGTGTCGTGGACAGGTCATGTTATCATTACAGATTTTTACAATCCTTTGCTGATTGATGCCCAGAGAAGAGAGCTAGGAGAGGCTCTTTACATTGGATGGGTGACAGGTGCTGTGCTTTTCGCCTCATCCCTGTTGTTTGTCTGCCGCCGTTTGCCCAAAGGCAAAAGCTCGTTTGATATGTATCACCCACCAAACTTACTTAGTTATAAGCCAACGCCCAATAGGCCAGCTCTGATGAATTATCATCCCCTGTCCAGCCTTCGATCGACTGGTTCCGTTGGACAAAACGCTGCAATGCCACTGCAAACTGTCATTCCAGTAAGGACAAATAATGGAACAGTATTAAACCCACCTGTTGTCTATAATCTGACTCCTCAGGAAAACGCATCACTGCTATATCAAGGCAGTATGTCTCATCACCCCTCAGTGCAGAGCTCTAACCACAGTGGAAACTTGTATGCTCCAGAGAACTCCTTATACATGAGTCAGAACACCACACCATATTCACTCACTTATGTTCCCACCACGTCCTACCAGTCCAGCTTCCATCCAGTTCCACAGACTCCTATTTTCATAACATATAAAGAATCAAGAGCTCAATCAGTGCCTTACAGTGAGATGAGAGGTGGTGTATACATATAAGGAAAAATCCACAACTGAGTTTAATCCTAATGCATATACTGAATAATACTGAACGGTGTGTTTAAAGTTTTTGTACTGTTAATAACTGTTTTAAATGTTTTGCACTGTGGAAAAAATGTCTGCTTTTATCAAATGGGACACAACCATTGTTATTAGTATACACAAAGATGAGCCTTTGTAAACCATTTAACCTCTGTAGAAATCACCAGAATGGAAAGTTATAGCTTAATGTTTTGCAACCTTTTGCAGCCATTTGTTCAAAAACCTCTAGAATTGTTATCGTTATCACGATGTCTCAGTGTGTGTTTTGCTATCATGATGTGTTTTCCACCAGCCAGATGTATAAATAACTTGTTATTATTATTGCTTGCCTGTAATTTCGATTAGCAATGATCATTAAAACCACATTTTAATTTACAAATGTTAGTAGCTGGCAGGTGTTTTTTTTTTTTTTTTTTTTTTAATGCAACACTTCACTCTGTAGGTGTGTATAAACTGTTTATATTTCCCAGAGGGAAAATCTTTTTTTTCCAGAGATAGCAGTGAGGGTAGATTAAGGGTATATGCTCTGTGAGGTCCCAGAAGCCCGTTGAATTCTTCTTTCTGCATTTTGAGCAAGTTTGATTATGGAAGACATATTTTATGGTAAAAAAAAAAAAAGCAAATGTTCCTAGAAAAGTAATGATGAAATTTCTTGTTTTAAAGCTCTACTAAACTAAACTACTTAACTAAAAACTCAAACCACATTAAAATCTAAAACAATGAAAAATTAAAGTTGCTAAAAATGAATTTGACATGCATATTATATATATATTTTTTAAATATTTTAGATATGTAACAAAAGATTGTTTGAAACTAAAGACAAGTGTGGTTCACACAAATTTGTGAACCGCACATTGGACTTATTTGAGAAATCAGAAATTAATCGAGCATAACAGTCAACCACTAAAACAAGCAAGCAAATAATTTGCATTTCTAAACATTCTAATAATAAAATGTGTTTTATTATCATTATTTACTTTTTTGTAAATCAGTGAATTTTAAAATTTAGCGATAAAACAAAAATAGTTATATTTTAGCTTTAAAATACGATCTTAATTAAAAACCTTCCACACAGTGGTGGATTAACCATTACAGAAACATAAGAAATTATTTTGTTAATCACCAGCACTATTAATTTAGGGCGTCTTTGGCATAAATCTTGCATTAGGTGGTGGACTAATAAATGTGTTAAACTGTGTACTGTATATACTTATATATTTTATGAATACATGCTGGCAATTAAAATCTCTTCACAATGCAAATCTTCAAAACAAATTTTCTATACTGACATCATATCACCACTAGATGACACCAGAGATCTTTCCAGTGCAGTTTTTTAAGTTGGCGAGCTCCAGATAAAGAAGAGACACATATTATGAAGCTAAATATCATAATATAGGAATAAATTGGGGGGGGGGAGGGAGCACCAGGATTAAGCTTAAAGCAAAGCAAAAACTATCCATGGTCAAGCAACAGTATCTTTTTGTTCTCCATTCACATGTTCAGCCACAACAAGAGATTTTTTTTGATCATCAGTTTTGGAAGTCTCATGTTAAAATATGTCCATAACATGTATGCTGTTGGATGTACGTAAACTATTTTATTTGACATTGTGATAAATTCATTACATTTTACTTACTAGAAAATGAATTTTAAAGAGTACTTTACAGTTGAGGATATTGAGCTTTTACTTTGTGAGTGGGAAAAAAAAAACAGCTTAAATATCACTCTCTAATTTAGCCAATTTACTGATAATCAAAAATATAGTAATTACACTAATCTCAAGAAACCCATCAGACATTCTTGGTTCAGAATGGCCACTTCAAATCTCAAGCCACTCTTCCTCAAGGAATAAAGCAAAGAGTATCAAGGTAACCTGAACACATTTTATTTAACTACAAGACCGCGGCAGTTGAACGGTTTGAGGTAGTTAATCTTCAAGGGAGCGTCAACGACCAGTATGGAGATTAGATTTGCGTTTCCATCAGGACTGGACCAAAGATTTAATCATTCCTTGGTGTACCAAAGCAGAGATCTTGTCGAGGTCGAATGTTGCCAGATTTGAAGTTAATCTTCAGGACGTATCCATGTTTGCGGATCAGCGGCTTGGCAGTGCCCTCAGTTGAGCGCCTGTATGGGAAGGATCTTCAACTGTGTCGAGTGAGCCGATGACACAGTGAGCGACAGCGGAAACGAGGCGAATTTGATTTCAGAATTAAAGCACTGAAATAAAAGGTGTTTCGGACAGAGGATGCCAAATGAGTCATCAACATATTTATGTGATTAAAGCCTCGGGAAAATAAAAACACACTTTGCTCAGTATAAAAATGAGGGACATTCATGGCTATGTATTTTATTGGGGGAAAAAATGTATGTATGTGTTACATTATTATTTGATTTCTATTCTTTGTTAAATTAAATAAAAGAATGTTGTTCATCTTCTGTATGGTTCCAAATTGATTTCCATTTCATCTTTTATTGTGAAATTTGTAAGCAGAAGCTGTTTCCCGTTGCTGCTTACTTGACAACAGGAGCCCAGTGCGGTCCTCCTCCTCAGTTGCAGCCTACAATTCAAGTGTGCACCGGGAAAAACATGATAAGAAGGCTATCTGGACAGTGAATATGGGAAACAAAACCTTACAGGCATACAAAGGATCCTAGAATGGAAAAATCTGATCAAATCTTTTGATCAGTGACAACTTCAAGTGGAGTGTGTGGTTGTGTTGTTTCTTTTTCTCACCACAATGTGTGAGGGATGGATATGGGTCGGATGCCAGTTTATTTTCGTTACGGATACAAGGACTGGCAGGTTATCAGCATGAATTACTAAGGGGAAAAAAGAAAAATAAATTTGCCATAAATGTTAAATTCAGCTCTGGAGGAATGACCATGGTGAAAAGGAAGGGACTGTTATTTTCGCTGCTGTACTTTATGGCAGAGTTTTGGCTCACTTCGCAGCAAGTCCTGAGAATTGGTAAGTGGTAAAAGTGTCCATGTCATAAATATTTATATAATAACTGTTAACATGTTGGCTGCCACTGCGCTCGTCAGCTTTTTCCATCGCTGACCCAGTTATTATGCAGTCTGGGTTGCATCTCATTTCCCACTGGGGTAAAAAAATATTATGTATCAAGGATTTCAAGCTAGAGCCTTGAAAAATTGGCAATACTTTCTGTGCAACACTGATTGGAATTGTTAAAATGTATTTTCCCTATAGAATGGCACCTAAATAATTAAATGAATACATAAAATATATAAATACAGTTTTGTGGTTTCTCGTAATGCAAGGCATTCTTAATCTCTCTCAGTGCGAGTGCAGCATGTTGTTTCATTTCTTTTAAAAGAACAAAGAAGGCAAATTCAATTACGGCCAAGATTTGTGAAATGATGTCTGTTCATTGCAAATGTACATCTCAGTTACTGTAGTTGAATCGCTTTTGAATCCTGATACCCTCGACCACAAGTTAAATACCATAGAGCCAAACGAGATCGAGGCACATCACATATGTTGTTTTTAGGAGCAAATTTTGAATGTGCAGTTGTTGTTGCGTCTTGCCATCATGTAACTGTCGCTCACTAAGTTGCCTAGCATGCACTGAGTACAAAGCATTGTCAAAAAAAAAAAAAAAAGACATATTCAACTTTATTCACCTGTTGTGATGTTTGTGCAATAACCTTATAATTTTTATTACTGTATTTTTTTTTTTCTTACTCCAAGAGAGGGTACTGCGGACCGAGCTGTAGGTTATTCAAATGAAATTTTTTATTTTTTTTTTAATCAAAATTGTGTTAATCCACTTTGGTTGACCAATGGCAGAGTCTCTCTTTCTCTCTCTTTTCCTTCCATGTTGACAGCAAAGAACAGGAGGAGAGACGGGTGATTAAGTTGGCCTACTGCTACATCTGAAAGCATATACTGTTGGCATAATGTTCTCCTTGGCACACAGCACTGTGAAATTGATACATCACTAAAGAATAAAGAGTGGGCAATTCAGCAAAACTTATATATATATATATATATATATATATATATATATAAATAAAATATATTTGGCTGCTCCCTACCCTTTCATACTCAAAGGTTTTTTAAGCTTTGTGTGCACTGATGGCCAGTGACATCTGTAAATGTGGATCTGAGTCCAAAGCTGTCTGTTAAGCCTTTGAGGGTTGACAAGAAGAGTAATTTCAATTTCCCTCTGTGCCTGTAATTAAACAAACAGAGCTCTTGCTTCAGTATCCCCCCTTTGATCTCTGATGTAACTTTGGAACAATGAGCCGGTGTTTGCTGCAAATTAATACTTTCGGGCTCTTTGCTCTTCTCCCATTGGTTATTCACATGGGTTAGAAGATTGCATCACAAAAATGGCTTTTAAAATTTAGCCCTAAAGACGCGTCGTTTTACTTAATGCCTGCGGCAACTCTGAATTTGAATATATATTCAAATTTTTAAAAGAATATAATAAACGTGGTGTTGCATAACTTTAAAAGGCTAAGAAGTCGGTGTGACTTCCTGGTTTCAACAGTCCCGATCTGTGCTCTATATTGTTAATCTCTCAATCATCTATCACTCTCAAAGGCCACCTAATCTTTGTCATTCTCTTCATGACCCACACACATCATAATCCCTCCCATATGGTGTGTGGCTTGGCTCAATTAACATTTCTCCGTCTTGGCTAGCGTCTGCATCAGATTGTGACAGGCTCCCACTTTTTTCACTGGGACTGGTAATAATGGTAAATCTTGTGCTCCAAGCCCTTAAACAACTAACTCTAATCTTCTTTATGCATTAAGTCTCTTCCCCAAATATGGTACTTAGGCAGTGACCAAATCTCATCACTGGGGAGAGCACAGAATCAACACAGAATTAACAGATGTAGCTGGGCCTTCTGTTTACTTTCCCTTTTGTTAAATTTCTTTTTCTCCTCTTGCTTGCATACTTAATGATTACTTTCTGATACATTATGTTTCATTTGTGTATTTATAGCTCAGTCCATATAATGAGAAATGTGGCACCAGCTCAGATCAACAACTGAATTATAATTTGATGAAGTATATATATTCCAGTATACAGTTTTTAAATCTGGTAGAGTATTACTCTGGCTGTATTAATATAGAAGATTACTTATATGTTTATTCATTTTGAATGTTTCCTAGTGAATCGCAAGGATCTTTCACATAAACAGAGAGACCTCAGTGCTCTACATCAAACAAACATAGTAGGCTGTGAGGACCTTCTCATTCATTCACAGTCTGGCATAGCTCCAGGTTGGAGTGGTGCTGGTGGTGTTGTTGGGGTGGGGGCGGGAGGTCTCTTTGGGAACTGGCCCAGGATGGGGAGAAGGAAGAAAGCACAACACTACGTCATTGTGTTCCTCTGCCTTAAAAGACTCTCCTTCATGTGATTATTGCACGGTCACAAAAAAAAATAATACAAAAAGTGGATTAAAATAATTATTTGAAGGACACTGTCTCAATGTCAGCGGGTTTCTGGATTAAAATCAAGTCCATCCTGTTGCCAGAACCTGAACCCGGTTATTTTTCTTGCTGTCTGCACTGAAGTGAGGAAGCCTATAATAAGGATCAGCCTAAAGGTTTCCGCCTGCAGCATAAGCAGAATCTTTTGTTTTTGTGACCTCCTAGCATACATTACCCCAAACCATTGTCTGGCCTATTAAGGATGAGACGGAAGCTCAGTGATCCTGAAAATTATATCATACACAAATTAATGGTAACTATTCATAGGTTGTTTCTTTTTTTAACTCTCAGGACTCACATTTGAAAGCTTCCCTACTGGATATTCACAATTTTGGGAGGAAAATATTTCTAGTGATTTCTGCTCTATCGTTTAATCTTTATAAAAGTATAAATGATCCTTTCTTGTCCCTTCATCTGTTAACCTGTTGAGAGGGAGCACTGATTCATGTGTCATCTGCAAACAAACACTTATTTGTCTTCCAATTTATCAGTATTATATTTGAGAACTGACTGTCATGACTGGTTTGAAGTTATGAAATGTAGATATTCAAAATACTATAAAGATACACTGAGCCAAACAAACACACAGCATCGTCTAAAGGCTTGTATATGTCTGCTGCAAAAGCGAAAAGATCAATTTCATAAAAGATACACATTTATTAGCCACATATCTTGATCTCTAACCATTTTAACATAAAATTAGTAGTTAATGGAAAATATGTATATCACTGTTGCTGTGTGTTAAAGGGTACATGTTTTTATAAAACACAAACTCGAACATCAGTGTCTATATCAGCTGGACTCCAATTTGATGCTCTGTTTGGATCTGAGGCTGTGGTAAAGATTTTCCACCAAACAAAGGAACAGATGCGTCATTGTCTATTGCACTGACAAGCATTCAAAGCTTTTCTGATTTCCACATCTTTCAGACGATTCCTGGACTATATGTGCAACTTTAATAATGTCTTCCTAAAGAGACAAAAGAAGCACTGAATCTTCACTTGACGCCAGCTGTTAGAGCCTTGGACGAAGCAAACTTCAATTATTTTCTGGTGATATACACAGAGTGTTTTTGTGAGATCTTAATTAAAAAGCCTGGACTGAATTTTCAATCATATATATATACTTTAGCTAATTTAAAACCATTTCCCCCTCCCCCCCAAAAAATACCCTGAGATCTGCTCTTCACTTCAGTTGTCTGGATGGTTGATGGTGGGTTAGCCTTGCTTAGAGACACCCTGCTTGCCAACTACTCGCAGTTAGACTTGTAGTCAAGACCGCCTAAACCAAGACCAAGACAATACCAAGACCAGAGGGTATTGACACCAAGACCAAGACAAAGTCGAGACGAGACCAAGACTGAGACGAGACAAAAAGGTCTTTAAACTGCAGCCAGATGCTGCTTCGTTTACGAGTGTCAGGCATATTTTTGTGTTTTTGCGATGCACTCGCACAGCCCTCTTCACCACTGTCTACTGTCTCACTCACTTACTGAGAGGACAGGCTCACGCTCCACTTGACTGTCACGTCTCTCACCCTCTCTGTTTTTCACATAATGATATTATCCTATATCCTCGCATGTGATTGGCCACAATATGGAAGGATTGGAGCATAGCTGAGCCACTGTGTGAGAGCTGAGCAGCGAAAGGAAATTAAGTGAGGAGACGGCTCTCGCTCAATGGGAGTCGACTCTTCTGATTCACTACAAAGCACTCTCTAAGCACGGCTCTTAGAGCTGATGCTTTCGCGCATGACACATTATCGAAGGTTACGTTGTGTGTCATGGATACTGTTGACTCCAAATCTCTCTACTACTATGTCGATCTGAGACAGCAAGACCGAGACAGCGAGACCAAGACAAGACCAAGACCTCGTAAAAGTGGTCTCGACACATCCAACTCTACTCGCAGTAATGGTGAAATTTGAAAAAGTGCAACACAAACCAGAAAGTTTAATAATTTACCTAGTTATCGCTAAGTCCTTTTACTTTGAAGGCAAAAAGTCAGCCTTTTTCCACTGAATCACTACTTCATGGTGAGCAGTTAGCATCTTCCTTACGAACTATGACAAGGGTCATCTGCCAAAACAGTCAGAAATAGGTGTTTCAGTGCAGCCCTGCCACCTCTTTGTGACCAATTTCACCTTGACAGCCAGCAACCACTTGCCAACTGGTTGGGGAATACATATTTTTCCCTGGTGACTCATGGTTGCCAGAGGATCGCAGACTAGTTTCTAGGCCTGTGGTACTGAGCTAATAGAAAGATGGGAATTTTCCTGCAGAGTGAAACTACCTTAGGTAAGCTGGTGATAGTTTATATTTTTTACTAGTTATCTAATGACACTGACTACTGACAGTCACCAGCCTTCCTCAAATCAGGTTCTTTCTCAGGAAATCAAGTAAGTTGTTGCACTTTAAACAAATTTTAAGGCATTATTTCAAGGTGAAATGAAGGGAAAGTTAACCAGTTTGATTTCCCTGCTCCCAAGCTTCAGAGAGGAAATTAATAAGCTTTATTATGTTGGCAATAAAGATTTCATGGCTACAGCTCATCTTTAAAAAATTATAGCTTTATCAGTAAGTCAAATATAAGTCGAGCTCCTAATAGGTTTGTTTTTATTTGGCAGCTTTTAACATATCGGTGAAGCTACATTAATTTTTCATAGTCTTTGAGTCTTAAAAAGACATTTTGTATTATACTGTTAGGTGCAAATGTCATTACATTTTGAGCTCTTAGATCTGAATGGAAAAGTGATTATGTATAAAATTAGACGCCAACTGCAAATCATATAAATCATAAAATCTTAAGAGCAGCAGCTATTTTTAACTCCCTCAGAAAGTGGATGATCCATTTTCACAGCCTTGTTAAAGAATGAAAAACAAAATCTCTGTCACTGAGGATGATGACGATGATGTTGTGATGCTGCTGAATCCTTAATAAAGCCCGTGACATTTGCTGCAGCCTCTGCACTTTAAGCAAACAAACCTCAGGATCCAGCTGGTGCGTACTCGTGTGCATTTCCTATTCTATTACCTTAAAAAAAAAACACCTTAAAAGGAAAAGAGGCACCAAAGACAGTGAAATAGAATCTACTTCCTCTCAAATTTATAAACTGACTGATGTATCTGTGGCTGAGAATTTTATATTTCAGTCGAGTGAATTAAGGACTTTAACAGGTCCCAGCAGCTGCTCACTGAGGCTTGGTAACCATAATTAGGATTGGCACTTTCAAGCATGCTTTTAGTGACCAGGGAGTCCAGACAAGGCTCTCTCAGTTTGGGGTTTGAGGCTATGCAACACCAAAGAAAAAGGTCATTCACAATCAAGGTCTCAGGGGGAGCTTTTTAAAGGCCTTTTCTACTTCCAAATCAATCACAATTTCACAGGCAATTCTTCAAAGACTGAGAGTGCAGTGACCTATTGCCATCTGTAGCCTCAGTGTTGAAGCGGGGTCATGCGCAAACACTTGCACCATCTAAATGGGATCTATAATTTGTGATGATTGTTAATATAATGCCTGATTAACATTTCTGAAAAAGGCAGAGCTTTCAAAAATGCATTATTGTAGTCTTTGTTTTGTTAGTTAAAAATATGTCAAAGTTGAAAGCAACTTGCTTACCCACAGCATTCAGCACTGGACCCAAGTCTGTTGACACTTGTGAAGTGCAATGCAATAGGAACAAACATTTAACCCTGAATATATTAGATGAGAAATCCTATCACTGAAGGCCCAGATGTTAAATTATTTACATTTGAAAGGCTTCAGTGAATCGAATGAGCAGGGGAATTTTCGGCAGGCATAAGCACACTGAATCTCACACGCGCCTGTCTGCACGCAGGTAGCAACAATCCAGTATTTTTTTCTGGCTTTAATCCCAATAGTTTTTAAGCTGCGTTTTATGTAACAAATGTAAAAGACTGTGCATGTGCCTGGCTGGAGTCATATATGTCTTTATTGCCAGCTGTGGCATGCTAGACCCGCCATCTTTCTGGAGCAGCATGATGGATTAAGACTTGGATGTTTTTCAGTATGATCTTCTCAACTCTGAAATAACCCCCCCTTCTCCCCTCCCTCCTCCTCCTCCTCCTCTGTGGCACTGGCACAAACACCAACTGTGGCTAAAAGTGACTGAATTTACCTTTAAAGCCACTTAAATCTCAGTTTAAAGGTGATGACCAGTGCTACATAAGAACAAGTACCGTCGGACTGTACAGAGACGTGGTGCCTCTCAAAAAGCATATTAATCGAAATTAATAATTTAAATAATTGATTAAATGAGAACTTCTGTGCTAAGTGTATCTTTATAGTATTTTGAATATCATATATATTAATATCATATTTGATAAATACTTCTAATACATTTTAAATAACTTCTCCCCCTTTTTCATGCTTGTAAAATGTGAGGACTTTGCTCTTCACCATTACTGTAAACTGACAATAATCATTTTGTTTTTGTTACCTTGGGCTCCTAAATATTGTTACAAAGTTGTACATGTAATATTAAAAACTAGAAAAGAATTTACAAAATGCCCGATAAGCCTAATTTACATCTAAAAATTGTCCTCTTGACTATGAGGGACATTTACTAATAGTAAATGAAACATGTTTAGTCTTATGATATCAAGGTTTTACACGTAAACAGTGTTATGTTTGCAGCAACTACAGTTAGCGTCTGGGAATATTCCTTCTGTTAAAGTGTTTCATGCAGCGACAATGATGAAGCTGTCCATGTCATTTCCACAAACTGCATTTTATATTAAAATCTGAGCTTAATTCTGTTCCTCATTTCTTTATTTTATCTTAATATACTTCTCATTTTATGTTATGTATCATATTAAAGTATATCTGTAACTGCTGTGTGAAAGGAACCTACTTTCACTGCACAGTACAAACCCACTGTGGTTATTTACACGTGCATATGACAATAAAATAGCTTGTACTTGTACTTAATTAGCCCAAAGTTGTCAAAAAAATTTCTAGCACCAGAAAAGCATTTCACAGTACTTACAAAACAACAGATGCAGGGAAACTCTGAGGAAACATCTTCATTACTGCATCTTCAAGTAGTTAAACGCAGATGCAAACGGATGATAACTAAAGTCATGTTACTTGAAATAAAGAAATTTATAGACACTAAAAGTGTCTATAAAGTGCTAAAGTTTAGCTTTTCAGAGCACGGGTGCTTTGGCACCTTTAACCCTTTCACAGTAAGTCACCTCACATCTTTTGGCTTCAATAACTGATCTGTAAATCACAAGCTGATGACTTTATATGTTAGGTATGATGACTGTTTCCAGTAGCAGTAAGTTGCAAAGGAGACAAAACTACAAAACAAGATTAGTAAGTATGAATGTCTTTTGATTTGGAAAGGGGTTTTTCCCCCTAATTGAAAAATGTGTAAATGCATAAGAGAATAAGGGATGGCTGAAATGTTTCCCCTGATTATATGTGCTAAATGTTTAATCTGTTATCCTTTATGTGAAAATTAACTGAACAAATGCCAAAGCTTTCATAAAAGTTATTGTGACAGCTTGTGAAATTCAGGCTCTGTAACAGGCTGAAGCCAGGAGAGTTCAACTTTTAATTTGAATAATATTAAATCCTGTCATCTCAACTGGGTCCCTTAGCAGCATTATGTGACAGAAGTACAAACGAAATGGGGCCGTATTATGCAACTATTACAATTCAGCTGTGGTAACCTTCAATCTTTAAAAAGACACTACGTGAATATCTATACCGAGAGAAGCCAATTGATCGATAATTTTTCTGCTAGCGCTTTGATGTGAGCTGGGTAAAACTCCTTCCACTTTTTTCTTCTTGCAGGGGGAATCTTTGAGACTCTTGAAAATGAGCCCATTAGTGTTGAAGAACTGGCCTTTAAATTTGCCGTAACTAACATAAACAGGAACCGGACCTTAATGCCAAACACCACGCTGACCTATGACATCCAGAGAATAAACTTATTCGACAGTTTTGAGGCTTCAAGAAGAGGTAAAGATCTTGTCATTTAATTTTGAAACCCCACTTGAGAATCAGTAAGAGATTTTTGTTGAGATTTTATTTTTTTCCCACTTTCTGTTTGATTACTTCAGCCTGTGACCAGTTGGCGCTGGGCGTCGGTGCTGTTTTTGGACCCTCTCACAGCTCATCGGTCAGCGCAGTCCAGTCTATCTGTAATGCCCTGGAAGTCCCTCACATCCAGACACGCTGGAAACACCCATCAGTGGACAACAAAGACAGCTTCTACATTAACCTCTATCCTGAATATGCCTCTATAAGCAGAGCTGTGTTGGACATAGTGCAATTCTACAAGTGGAAGACGGTTACTGTGGTCTATGAGGATGCAACTGGTAAGTTGAGATGGGAATGAATGATACAACATAAGATCTGGAGGGAAACACAGACTTCACTATCATACTGAAGGGCCGTTAGTGATTTAACACAGCAGGAAGAACATAAACTTTACTTTTAAAGTATAAAAATGTGGCAACTGTTTGTCATATTTATAAAGTGCCCTTGAAATAAGAACTACAACTCCTGCAAGTCTTTGCCTTAGCAACCCTGTTAAATTACCTTGAAGCTATTTATAGATGAGTCAATGTGCCCTGCACGTGCTCTAAAACTTTTAAAGAACAGAAGTCTTCTGGAAACAGAAGTCAGTCCCAACAGATGGTGAGACAAAAATCACTCCTAAATAAACAGGAAGAAGCAAATATAAGACAGAACTAAGAAGTGAGGATAATGCACAAGTAGTTATGATGATTCTAAATCAAGAGTTTCCAATGCCACTGTGATGTACACTCTTTCAACCTGGCTAACTGTGCTAGAATATGTCATGGTCCTGTTACTGTGAGCAGTTATGAGAGGAGAAGATGATCAGACCTTCAAAGGACATAAAGTCAAAGATAAAGCTTTCTTTTTGAGAGTTTAAGAAAGACTGCTGTATTATTTGTTGCATTTTCATTTTGTGCTACTTTACAAAAGATTAAGACCTTGAGATGTTAGGGCTATGGCTTCTTAACAATTACCATGTGACACAACTGTATTTCTGATTACTCTGAATCCTCAGACCTTGTCCTAATGATCAGCAGCCATGAGCTCCACTAAGCAGTTTTCCAGCACTCTATGAGTTCAAATAATTTTCCCACCATGTAAGAAAAGACTAAAAGAAGATAACTGAGCATTTTCAGGTACCAGTCTCCTCATTAATAGGAACAGAAGATTTGGGATTTAAAGCACCAGAAAACTTTCCAATTGATCTCTTCCATGATTGCTTGGAAGGTAAATAAAGACCCAAGGTGATGGAAAAAGCCCTTAAGAACTATATAGTCTGGAGGGACAGTGTTGGGTTTGGGCAACTGCCCCATGCTAGCTGTGAAAAATAATACAGAATGACTTTCTTGGGATTATTCTAGTTTTAAATTGGACAAAACCAGAAAGCTAAGCCTGTGAACCAAACAGAGGAGAGTGTCAATGTCTACATCAACAAACAGGGTGGCAATACTGCATGCTACATTGTTTAAAATCAGGGTGCAGAACCTATAACGTGGTTGTGCTCAGAAATTCAAAGTTCTACACTGGCCTTCTGTTTAGCAGTACCTACAACATCAGGTCTCTAAGGTACTACATGCATTCATCGTATAAATGAATCTCCGCCAGTCTGTGCAAAATTCAACTTCTTTTAGCTGGTTCACTGATTCAACCATAGTTGGGGCAGTTTCTGTGCAGCAACACCTGCACAAATATGACCCTCAAGAGCCATCAAGTCCTCACATTACAGTAAACCTTCTGTCTTTAATCTAAACTCCATCAGTCCAGATGATCCATTTACATAAACTTTTTTTGGCCACAACAAACCAAAATGTGCTTGGAGGAAAAAATAAAAGAACAATGGTTTCATGAGAACAATACATCTCCAGCTGGTGAGCACAGGGATGGATTGGTGCTCGTCTTGCAGCCAGTGGAAAAGGGAAAACTTAACTTTGAGGCAGAAGAATGGATTCAATAAACAGCAGCTAAATCTGTGTAAATAATACAAGACTTAAGAAATAAGCAGTATTCACCATTAGGAATGCACTTTAAGTGTCAGTGGTGCATACTGCTCAGTGTCCTGATTTGTTGTTTCTGTTGTTAAATGTGATTCATCATTGTTTTTGTAATGATGCTGAAGTTCAGATTTTCTGTTGGTTGGGGTACTCTACAACTTTAGGTGAAAACCATATAAATGAAAACACAGATTAAGACTAAAAGGCTGCAAAGACTTCAATGACTAATTATACAGTGGATGAAAATGTATTTCAGCAACTGTTTATCCTTCTCATCTATGAGGAACTTTATATTCATTTTCTATTAATGCAAATATAACTGATTTTAATTCATCCTCTTTTTGCTCAGTTTTCCACTTATCATTACAGGGGGGAAAGCGAGACAAGCATTTTCTCCATTTTGAAACATTTTCTGAAAATGAATTGCGATGCCCAAACGAAAGCTTTAAAATATATCGTCATATACTGTATATGCAGTTGTCTTGTACTTTAACCTCATGGAAAATTCTACAATCTGTGCCTAAAACTTGTCTCCAAAAGCATCATGGCCCACTTCAAAAATCCGAAATCTTCTGTGGCCCATCCAAATTTTTTTTATCACAACTCTGATCATTCTACTGTGAAATATTTTTGCTAGTATCATTAACAGCTTTATTTGAAACACCTGAAAGCTATTGCAGGAAATGCAGAATGTGGTGTATTTATTTAGAATACCTTGGCTTTGTTATGCGCTTCTTTTTTCCTTTTTTAATATTTAAAGGAAATGTAAAGTTTACAATTATTTACATTTTATAAATTGCCGCTATGTTTTGACTTAAAAAACTAATTTAAAACAACTAAAATATCACTTGTGAAATTAAAAATATTTTTGCAAGTCACTTTGTGTACAAAACTTTGGGAATTACTGATTGCCACTGAAGTTTAGTTTCAACTATTTAGATATGCAACATAGCAATCCATTGACAATTAGCCTTTAACACTAATCAAACAGACAACTGACAAAAGATAACATCGTACTTTCTGTGACTGCTGCCAAACAAGTGCGACAGGCTGTCGCAGAGCAACTCCAAACGACACATACTCTGTCAAGGAAAAAAAAATATGCAGAAAACTAAAGGAACAGCTTTCTTACCTGGAGAACAGGGAAGGCAGAGTGGAGCCCCTATTCTGGTTAGCAAGCAAATCCATTAAAAGGTCTGGTAGTTCATAAGATGGCAATGCAGTGTTTCGTTTGAATTCTGTTGTCCTACTGCAATGGAAAATTATAAAACATTATCACAACTGGCAGACTCCCACCATTTCCTTATGCGTGGCTGAAAAAAAAAACATTTTTCCGACACAAGATCCAATGTGGAGGAAGCTAGTTTCATGCTAAAGATGTCTAAAGCAAAGTAAACTCCAAACAGTAATGACCAGAATACTTACATATTCTAGCTATAGAATTGCAAGAGAGAATTTCTAGTTGTTTTTGTTTGAAAATCTCTGCAGGAAAATATATATATTTTTTATCATGTTGATGTTAATTTGTTGTTGTTTTTTTAACATGTTGCTTTGTTAATTTAAGGTTGTAAATTCGCAATGTGACCACTAGAGGGCACATAACACATAAAGAGCCTAGTAGTGACGTGCGATACCAATAATTTCCTTTCCGATCCCATACCAAGTCAAATTCAGGGTGGTATCGATGATATTGATACTTTGTACAAAACTTAATGTGTTATTATATTTTAAATTATAGCTTCGTAACATTGCAGGACTTCAGACTACTTTTTCTTATTGTTTCAATTATGAAGAAATCTCATATAGAAATAAAATCCTGAAGTTGTGATAATTGATGCTATTTGAACATGTGTATCTTGTAATTTAACATGTATATACTTGCCTAGACGTTTCAACAAAAACATTCAACATTCACACTTTCCCTCATTCACAGTAGTGCTGTGCCACACTACAAATTTTGGTATGATCCAATACCAAGTACACTGAACAAAAATATAAACGCAACACTTTTGTTTTTGCTCCCATTCCCCATGGGATGGACGTAGAGACCTAAAATTCATTCCAGATACACAATATAACCATCCCTCCCAAACAGTGGTCACAAATCAGTCCAAATGTGTGGTAGTGGGCACATCTGCTATATTGAGATAATCCATCCCACCTCACAGGTGTGCCACATCAGGATGCTGATCTGACATCATGAGTAGTGCACAGGTGTACCTCAGACTGCCCACAACAAAAGGCCACCCTGGAATGTGCAGTTTTTTGCGCTATTGGGGGTCTGGGGACCCAGAACCGGTCAGTATCTGGTGTGACCACCATTTGCCTCATGCAGTGCAACACATCGTCGCATGGAGTCTATCAGATTGTCAATTGTGGCCTGTGGAATGTTGGTCCACTCCACTTCAATGGCTGTGCGAGGTTGTTGGATATTCGTGGGAACTGGTACACGCTGTCGTATACGCCGGTCAAGCACATCCCGAACATGCTCAATGGGTGACATGTCCGGTGAGTATGCTGGCCATGCAAGAACTGGGACATTCTCAGCTGCCATCTGCCCTGAACAATGTGAACCATGATTCATCCGTGAAGCGCACACCTCTCCAACGTGCCAGACGCCATCGAATGTGAGCATTTGCCCACACAAGTCTGTTACGGCGACGAGCTGGAGTCAGGTCAAGACCCCGATGAGGACGACGGGCATGCAGTTGAGCATCCCTGAGACGGTTTCTGACAGTTTGTGCAGAAATTGTTTGGTTGTGCAAACCAATTGTTCCAGCAGCTGTCTGGGTGGCTGGTCTCAGACGATCTTGGAGGTGAACCTGCTGGATGTGGAGGTCCTGGGCTGGTGTGGTTACACGAGGTCTGCGGTTGTGAGGCCGGTTGGATGTGCTGCCATATTCTCTGAAACGCCTGTGGAGACGGCTTATGGTTGAGAAATGAACATTCAATGCACGGGCGACAGATCTGGTTGACATTCCTGCTGTCAGCATGCCAATTGCACGCTCCCTCATTGCTTGTGGCATCTGTGGCATTTTGCTGTGAGACAAAACTGCACATTCCAGGGTGGCCTTTTGTTGTGGGCAGTCTGAGGTACACCTGTGCACTACTCATGATGTCAGATCAGCATCCTGATGTGGCACACCTGTGAGGTGGGATGGATTATCTCAATATAGCAGATGTGCCCACTACCACACATTTGGACTGATTTGTGACCACTGTTTGGGAGGGATGGTTATATTGTGTATCTGGAATGAATTTTAGGTCTCTACGTCCATCCCATGGGGAATGGGAGCAGTAACAAAGGTGTTGCGTTTATATTTTTGTTGAGTGTAAATACAGGGCCAGTATTGACGATATCAGTACGAATTGGTTATTCAGGCAGCTAATGGGGGGACGAGTAGTGTGCCATGATTTATAAGATGAATTCTCAATTTGCAAATTCTGAACAAATTTTCACCACCACTGTGATTGTTACTTTCCACAATCATTAGTTAACACAACAAAACACAACTTCCAGCTTTTTGTGTGTTTTGAAACTGAAATGTAAATTTTTCTGTCTGTAAAGACCACAAAAGGTTTGGAGATTTTTCATAATGCACGTTTGAGGTTTATTTTTTCCAAAGAAATAATTAACACAGTTCAGTGGGCTACATACTGAATTTGAAGGATAAAAGCAAAGTATCGATTCAATTGTGCTTGTATCGATCCAATACCAATACTAGTGTTGGTATCGATACGATTGATATTTGGATCATCCGACCGCCTCTTATTCTTACTTAAAAGTAATTCCGGCTTCCAGTCATGTCTATCTATAGAAGAAAATGTCCATAGTGCAGTGTGAGGTGATTTATACCCTAAGATCAAGAAGTAAAACATCCCTTCAAATCCCGGAAGAGACACAAACTGCTGCACGAAAGCCTGTAAAAATGTTTTCAATAATATGTGCAGATCACAGTTGTATAATTCATATTTCTTTAAAGCATTTACACTAGTGTGAAATGATTTGCATACTGCTGCATTATAGCATTTGAATATTACTAATATATTTTTAAAAACATTTCCTGTTGCAAATTATACTATTTCAGTATCATTTATTTATTTGCAACGATATGTTATCAACATGCATTTAAACTGCCCGGTAAGCAGCAGTGACTGTACTTGCGGGAACTATTTCAAGGCTACATGACCCACGTGACCCCCAAAATTTCAGGGGCTCTGGTTATCAGGGTGTCTGGCCACTAAGTATCAGGCTAGCAATCACTTATTTTAGGTATGTGACCCCTCCTGGTCACTTTGTGGAACTGCAGCATTAACCAATATAGTGCCAGAGTAGGCATAAATTTAATCTTCTGGCAAATTACAGTAACTAAATATTTTTTAAATATAGTTTTATTGCCAATGTTGAAAAAATCTCTCCTTTTGCAGAGGACAGCATTGTACCTCTTTAAGTAGCATTCCCATAGTTTGAGGAAACCTGGGATTTGAAAACACTGAGGAAGGAAGCAATGAAAGTGCAGATGAGGCAGCTTGTGGTTAAAAGATGCTTTTAAAAACAAAAAAAAAAATCCACATTCAAGTCAAAATAAAATAAATATTTGTTTCATATATAATAGCTGCCATTAGCTGCCAAATGTTGTGGTGGGATGCAAAATAATCAGATTAAATGATTAAATGTTTAAATTCTTGCTGCTCCTACGACATGACACCAGAGAACTGTTGACATGATGGATTTCTTTAAACAAGGTTTGCTTTTTTGTGCTCTGCTTAATTTCATATAAAAGGCCCCTAAAAATAAATGAGAGGTGCTGTAATACGAAGCAGGAGAAAATGCAGTGACCTCAATCAAGGCCAATTTTTCATTTTGCAGTTTTAAAGAGAGTAATCTGGATTTTAAGCGCATTGAGCCAGCTGTTGTGGTGAATAAATATAATGGAAGTTAACTGAATTGAATTTGAACTAAAATTGTGTGGCTTGATCCTTTGCCTTCTTCTTCATCGCCTTATTTCGGCTGCTCCCTTTTGGGTCTCCACAGCAAATCATCTTCCTTTTTCCTCCATATCATCTTATTCCTAGCATCCTCTTCTGTCACACCAACACTCTACACATCCTCCTTTATTGCATCCATAAATCTTCTCTGTGGTCTTCCTCTTTTGAATGGCTTTAACATCTTCAGTATCCTTTGCATATCCACTATCCCTCTTCTGCGAATGTCCAAACATCTCCACACAATTTTATTGAATTTGGCTTGGTAGCTTTGGCCTTGGAGGTGGAATTTTAGTTTTTCCTTACATCATATAAGTAAACTTGTACAGTTAAAATGTTCCAGGTGGAAGGTTTCCATTAAAACGGGGACTGTTGTGTTTAATAATTGCCTCCTTGTCTTTTGATTCAAGGCCTGATTCGTCTGCAAGAGTTGATCAAAGCTCCATCCAGATACAGCATTAAAATAAAGATCCGGCAGCTGCCCACAGGAAGTAAAGATGCCCGTCCCCTGCTGAAGGAAATGAAGAAAGGGAAGGAGTTCTATGTCATCTTTGACTGCTCTTACCAAACATCAGCTGATGTTCTCAAGCAGGTGAATAACATGCACTTCTGCCAGTTTGTGGGCCACTGAGGGTTCAGCCACACGCCACATAAAGTGAAAATTTGATCAGATAACCAATGTGGATTTTCTTTCTTCAATGGAAAAAAAAAAGCCTCTAAATCTCTTTTCTGAATTGCTGTTGGTTTAATATTCACTACGTGCAAGATTAGTGCACTTCTATCCCCTTCAGAAATCCTGTGTTCATTACCAAATCCAAGCAGAGCCTATTTCTGGGCCAGACGTACACGTTTAGAACCAACAGCTGCTCGGAAGATTAATTGAAGACACTTCACTAACAGGAGAAAATTGTGACATATACTCACTCGCATAGTTGTTAATGTGAGCCAAAGAAATATGAGACAATTCAGGAAATGGATGGAATAAATAATTTGCCGCTCGCTGTGGTTGTGGGTATGGTTGGTTGGTCTTAGGCGGAAGAGAAGATTATTTATTGTGGCTGGAACAAACCTCCACTGTACCGTTAAACAGAAAACTCTCAAACACTTTCTCCCTGTTTAGATTCTGTCCATGGGAATGATGACTGAATATTACCACTTTTTCTTCACCACATTGGTAAGAGACAAATCTTTTACAAAAAACCCTCTTTCTGATCATAATAACTGTGACTCCTGAAACTTGATAGATAGGTATTTTGCTATGATGCCACATAACTACACAATGCTGGCCTGCCTAAAGTCTGTTTTTATGCTACACTACTGAGTTATGCTGATGAGCCTGCACATCTGTGGTTTGTTTTATAATAAGGCTGCTGGGTGCCCTTGGCATAATTCCATGTTATTACCTTGTACTCATGTTGTTCCACTGTTTTAATCAAGTGTTGGTTTACCCTTTCTCTTCAGTTAACTATATCTTGGTCTCATATTGACATTAGGAGTGAAAGTCAGTAGAGGGAAGACAGAATGTGTTTAATTGACAGACAGGCAGGTTTAACAGCTAAGATGCAAGGAGTAAATATGGAGGAGGAGTAGAAACACCTGGGTCAACCATCCAAAGTTCCTGACAGTGCGCAGGGAAGATTAAGAGGAGCGTGCAGGCAGGGTGGAGACAGGTTTTTTCAGTGATCTGTGACAGAAGGACAGCAGCAAGAGTGAAAGGGAAGGTTTACAAGATGGTAGTGAGATCTGCTAAGATGTATTTGGACATTGACGCACTGTTGAAGATGTTAAGATTTTCATTGGGAGTGAAGAGGATGGACAAGACAAGTGATTACATCAGAGGGACAGCTCAAGTCGAGCAGTTTGAAGAAGCAAGGCTGAGATGGTTTCGGACGTGTGCAGAGTAGGGATAGTAGCTATATTGGACACAGGATGTAGAAGATGGAGCTGCCAGGCATAAGAGGAAGACCACAAAGAAGGTTAATGGATGTAGTGATGGAGGACATGAAGAGGGTTGGTGTGACAGAGAGGGATGCTGGGGACAGGCAGAGATGGAGGCAGATGATCACCGCTGAAAGAAGAAGATTATGTCATGTCACATCAATCCCCTTAGGACCTGTTTGCCCTTGATTTGGAGCCGTACCGCTATAGCGGGGTCAACATGACGGGGTTCAGATTGCTAAACATAGACAATCCTCATGTGGCTTCGGTGGTCGAAAGATGGGCCATGGAGCGACTGCAGGCACCCTCCAAAGCCGAGACTGGAATGATGGAGGGGATGATGATAGTAAGCCTAGTTTTACCTAATGCTTTCTGTATTATCGATAGAAACTTTCAAATCAGCACATGAAATAGACATTTTGTTAACTTTGTCTCCAGATACTATCAAGTAACAATGTAATAAAAAGCCAGACATGTAAATGTACCTACTCAAGCTTTATTTGTAACACTGCATGAGATCTTTAATACATTTTCACTAGCTCTCATTGCATACACTTGGGTCAAAATACAGAAATTTTATGAATTTTCTAAAACTGCTGCTGTACCTTTGAGTGTGCTTGCAGAAATGAAATGCTGCTGTTTATGTACATAGACAGCCCGGGTGTGATAACTGGATGACATGTGATTTGCAGTCCCCAGTAACAGAGGATGATGGCCACATTTCTCTTTCAGACTGAAGCAGCTCTGATGTACGACGCCGTCTACATGGTGGCTGCTGCCTCACAACGCACCTCTCAGATCACTGTGAGCTCCCTTCAGTGCCACCGACACAAACCCTGGCGCTTTGGATCACGCTTCATGAGCATGCTCAAAGATGTGAGTCTGCCTAATGAATGTGTGACACCGGCGCTCCATCCATTCATCTGTCCTTTTCATAGCCCGCTGCCTCTGTGTCACTTGCTTTTGTGCAAGAGCAGAAACAATAGAGTTAGGAGATTAGATCTGGTGAATGAGCAACGAGTGTGTGATGATTATATTGAAAATAATTTTTTCAAGACATGGTGATTGACGTCATGCATCACATGTTGGTAGTCTTGTAAAGATTAGAGCTGTCCATGGAGGAATGCTGCTCCTTGTGTGAATGTTTATGAAAGCAGGTAAAGACAATGTAGATTTGAGACAGCTCCTCATGAGCTAATAATAATGCTAAAACTGAAGACTCGTGCTAAGGATCATGTAGCATGCTTCTTGCTCTGTTGAACACGAAAAATATTTCTGCATGAATTGTTGATCTAACAGCAGATTAAACAGAAACACAATGAGACAAACACTCAGCAAAGCCTGACAGGTTGAAAAAAACACGCTGCCTGCTGTGGAAGCAGACTTTTTCATCTGTGTCAAGATATATTCATCTCACTTTAATAAGCTCTCTTGTTATTGCACTCTCTAATTAGATGTTTCTTTAACCAATGAGCTCTTCTTGTTGTAAGTGAGGAGAGAATATTGACAGCAACAAGCAAAGCCAAATGACCCAGGCAGCAGAGTGTAAATGAATGAGACTTTTAGCTGTATGGTCTTTAAAGATATTGTCTGTAATTAGACTTGAGAAAAGTACTTTTACATAAAAACAAAGCGATGTAAAATGTAATTTTCTTGTCGACTGATGACTGCCACTGTAATATTCTTTCTTCTACACACAAAAAAGCCCAAACATCCTAAAATGAACATTGTTGTTTTAGTACAGTGGTTAAATTTAAAAGTGCCATTCCAGTGCTTTCTTTTTACTGTTCTCCCATTTACAGCATATTATGCATACAACACACGTCACTACCAGCCAATATTTTACTGCCATACTATATAGATTTTCAATTTACTGGTAAACCTTAGCTACTAGGGTCCTCGGCTATGGTTGTGAACCTGGGTAAGTGATTGAAAGAATAAGACTGGAGATACAAGTGACAGAACTGAGCTTCCTCTGAAGGGTGTCTGGCTCATCCTTGAAGGTAGTTTAAGGACCTTGATCATTTGGGAAGTACTCGGAGTAAAGCTAAAAGAGAGAGTGGAGGTGATTCAGGAATTGTATGCATCCTAAGCAAGGGGTTCTGGGCATATCCAACCAAAAAAGAAGCAGGGAAGATCCAGGACATGCTGGAGAGATTACGTTTCCCAGCTGACCTGGGAAAACCTGGGAAGGAGAGGGGAATATACAGGTTGTGGATGGGGAAAGGACGGTCTGGGCATTAGGCTCGATGGCTGGGTGAATGAATTGATAGAAACTTAGCAGAGAAAGTAAGGAAATTTGTGTTAGCAATAAAGCCTATATGGTTGGATAAAGAAGATTTGGCAAGTTTTTTATGGGCGCAACCCACATGCTCAGCTCTGCTGCTCAACCCACAAATGCATTTTCCTTACAAATGTGGCACCATTTGGAGGTTTGGAGTCTTCTCCCACCCCCATTCTCTGCGGCCTGCTGGAGCGGGAGGGCTAGTAGGAGGAGTTGGCCGTCCGACTGCGGTCTGGGGTGTGGGGCCTCCCTGCTGCTGCGGAGACGGGGTGGTCTGCCTCTCCCCACCGCAGGGAAAAGGGTAACACCACCTGGGTCTGGGTGCAATTCCCCCCTCCAGGGGCAAGGGTACCTAGACCCGGTTTGTAGAGTACGCTTGGGGAGTGTGATTGTGCGTACAGCGTCTCTTTATGTCTGTCTCCACGTTGGTTGAGTGTGGAGTGA